>NW_003209680.1:0-847 GCF_000006405.1 Perkinsus marinus ATCC 50983
TACACGCTAAGTGTCATCGTGCGTTCAGCTGTACGTAGTACCGGAGCCTGCCAAGTGGGAAACTAGCATGACCAAAGAGAAAGAGCTGTGAGGCATTCACGACTCGTTGTTGGATTCTCGTGATGCTGGGTCGCAGGTATCAGGCATATCTAGATTCGGGCAACCCTGACCCTACGTCAACGGCTGTAGTTAAGGAGAGCCATGGTGCAGTTATAGCCGACGATGATTTTGCTGGTCTCGACGAGGACGAGCGGAGTGTGAACTTTATGAAGTTCCGAGAGCGACTCGATCGATTACCCGGCCAGGTGGGAATAGTCGTCACTACGATGCAGCTCGGCAAAATATGTACATGGCCAACCATATATGTTGGTGACAGTTTGTCACTGATATTGTCTCGTCACTGACAAAAAAAATATGTCACGGAAAATTCTGGGAAATTTTTTCGGGAAACTCTCATTGATTCATGTACATTTCTACACGGATTCGTATGCTAACGTGAGTATTTAGTGAGGAAACTCTTAAGCTCAGCTGAGGAAAGCGAAAGTATTTTTCACCACTGCTTGTCTTTTTTTCAGGTGTTGCGGTACGACTATAACGGGTCGCCTTTGTGGGCTGGTAAATTTGCAGAGGAGGAGTTGGGGAAGAAGTCGACGCCTCGTCGGGTGTCACCATGCAGGTGTTGCGGAGGTCCCTGAGGGTGATGCTTTTACTCGTTCTCTTAGTGCCTGTGGAGCTCCACGTGTCTTTGAATGCGAGCTGCTGCCTTCTTTGTTTTACCTCTCTGGTTGGTTTGATGGTCACGAAAACGAGATGGAGTGGGGTATAGCCGCGATGTGAGTCTGCAGTT
>NW_003214440.1:0-959 GCF_000006405.1 Perkinsus marinus ATCC 50983
CCCTTGGGCCCTCTCCTCGGTCTTGGGAAAGATCCTCAAACAGATCGGGGGGACGGACGGGGCCGAAGCTATCTCTTTCTATGTCGACGATGTCTTCTGCGAGGGGACAGTTGCTCTGAGGTGTCGAAGATTCGTCGGGAGGTGGTTCCCGCATTAGAAGAGCGGGGGTTCGAGGTCCACCAGGACAAGCGAATGTCCAATCTCGACACGGGTGAAGACTGTATAGGTCGAGGGGTATCTAAGGAGAAGATTCTCAGTGAAAAGTTCAGAACAGGAGGTTGGCTCGGTTACGACTGGCTCTGTGGCGAGCGAATTGATGTTATCGATGTGCGGCTGCGACAGATAGAATTGGCGAAGGAATCCAAGGTCACGGAGTCTGCCCTGAGATCAGCATTTGGCAAGTTCTTCGACCCCATGGGTCTTTTTGCGGAAGTGTCCTTGGAGCTCAGATGGGCGGCTCGGCTGGCTCATGAGAGCCTGAAGCAGAGGAGGAAGGACTTCGAAGATGGTACGGACATTGTGGACGAGGAGACGGCATCTATTATATTGAGTACCATTACTGCATGTAACTCATTCCTGCATTCTGATCGTATTCTTCCCCCTCGCTATCTTGATGTGTCTACTTTATTCGTCTTCGTCGATGCCTCTGAGGCATGCATTGCTATTGATATTCGAGCCGGCTCGGGTGCTCGTCTCTTTGCTAAGTTCAGTGTGACTCCGGGAGGCACGATTCCCAGGAGAGAATTGGAAGCAATGCGCCTCGGTATTGAGCAATTGTATAGCATTGTTACGGCATTGAGATCTAAAGTCACGAGGTCTGTCATCCTCGGTGATAGTAGTATTACTTTATTCCGTTTGAGAGCGGTCTTGTCTGGCCACGGCCAGAAGATGCGCTCACGATTACCTAAGCCAGAGCTTACTAGATCACTCGCAATTAAGTCTACATGTTCTGATATTAT
>NW_003202064.1:0-2880 GCF_000006405.1 Perkinsus marinus ATCC 50983
GGATAGGTGTGGGAAAATATGCACATGGTCAGCTACATGTTTAGGTGACACCTGTGGGAATTCTGCAAAAAATTGAGGAAATTCTCATTGGTTTCTGCACACTTCTCCCCGAACTCGTATGTAAACTCCTATAGTTAGTGAGGAAACTCTTGAGCTCAGCTAAGGAAAGCGAACATATATTCCACTGGCCTGGATTCGATCCTCGGGGGGAGTCTTTCAACTAAGTATACAACTGATATCTTTTGGCGAACAAATTTCGATTTCGGGGAAACAATGGAACCCATATCAGTTTTGGCCGGCGAATTATCGAGGTATTAGTCATGTTTCCACCCCACACCTATGGAACACACTTTGTTGAGATATTTCATGATGCATGCCTCGGACCAGTGTTGGAATATATGTTCTCTTTCTTGTGCTGAGCTCAGGAGTTTTCTCACTAGTTATAGGAGTTTATGTACGGATTGGGTTAGAAGTTTGCAGAAACCAGCAGAATTCTTTTTAAATTTTCTCGGAGTCTTCATATTGCCACCAACGCATGTGGTTGACCGAATACAAATTTTATCACACTTTCCCGAACTGTATTCTACTCGAATTCTCTCAGATGGGACAAGGTGATCCAAACTCTCGCTACCGTACAACTTCCTAAGGACCTCCTCCAAGACATATATGAGCAAGTGAGTGCTCTTGCGATTTCCACGATATTATGGCATGTGTCTGTGGTCAGGCGTTCTTAGAGTGTTTGGGTGCTGGTGAGAAGCAGTTGTGCGCCCTACTACTGAAACATAGCGCTCCCATGCAGAGTATGAAGGGCGATAGTCAGAAGAACTTAACGTATAGAAAATTGGATTCGTTGTTGAACAAGGTGAGCAAACAGATGACATATGCCCTGCTGGACGCTGTGTCGCAATACTCAATGACGATTGCGTCGTGTTTAAGTTGGTTTATTGCTCAGCCGTATATACCGGTGGATAGCGAGTTGTATCAAGGTGAAGAGAAGCCGGAAATTAGACGGAAAAAACTAAGTGAGCCGAGCCATTTGGTTCGACACATTTGTGAACTATTATGTGTATCATGATTACGTGAGTTCTCGCGCATGTGTGTTGCTTCATAATTTTGCCGTTTGTGAAGTGGAGAACTAGAGGTAGTACTTGTCAGTTGATTCTTATCAAAATACTTGTCCGAGAATGCACATAACTGTTCCTTATTATTATTTTCGGAAATGTTGGGCTCACTTTTTCTAACAGGTGAGAGAGTTCGTCCATTCGTACGAGCAGCCGATGGACAACGATTATTAACATTGTTGAATCAGGCTTTGAAATACCAGCAGAACGCTAACCTCCTGCCACCTGGTGAGCTCCTCGGGCACGGGTAGCATCTGGGGAAGATAAAGTGTCCAAATATCTTCTGGTTTATGGTATATACCACTCGATTCGTCACACTAAGGAGAGTCGGAAAATTTGTGAGATAGGGTTTTTTACCCCATATATATACATTTTTATGTCATATATAGATTACACGCGCAAAGTGAAGATCGCGCGCGCCCAGGTATGATCTAAACATTTCCAAATAGTAGTCCTACAGATCGTAGGGTGTTTGGAGAGCAGCATTTATCGGAGCAGATGACTTCCAGACCCACACAAGATACATAACCGTAAGAAAAACGAACTCAGCTGACGCGAAATCACGGTACACCAACCTCCAAACAACTAGTACAGTCCACCTAGCCTGAAAATGTAGGTGTTGCAAACACGGCGCCCAGAGTCTAGCTCACACCGTACATTACATACACCTTTCAACACATGACCACCTTGTCGATCCCTCCAGAGGTAGCCGCAACTGTGGACGACTACCACCTTTCCAAACTGTACTGTGTCTGCCGTTTTTGCTTTACAAGGGTGAGACTCGAGCGCCGTCAAACCAAAAAGCCTGGCCCAACTGAGCAGCTGTGCCAACGCACCTTGAAGTATTATGGCATCGACTTCAAGCGAGAGATAGTCAATCTTCGACTTCCCAAAGTCCTCTGCGGGCCGTGCAGTTGCCGACTAAGCGACTTCGAACGAGGCAAGGTCAAGTATGAGAAGTGGTCAGAGGAGAAGCTGCACTACTACGACAGTCTAGCAAGAGATTGCGAGTTTGTCACTACCCGAACTTCAACAGTATGTTCTCGAGATAACCGGTGCAAGGTGTGTTCCATTGCCAGTCGGTTCATACCCAACGCTACTCTGCGCTTGCAGTCGAACACTCCGAAACCCGGGAGGCCGACGAAGCACTCTCCGGTTAGGAAGATCTGTTCACGTTGTGGGGTCGCAGAAGATGAGCACGATGACAAGCATTGTAAGATGGCTCTCAAACGCCCCTGTGCTGCAGGCAAGATATTTGCCGCCCGTACAAAAGCACGGGGGTATGTGGATCGACTAGTAGCTGAGCGGCTGGGAGAGAGGTTCGAGGAGGCCTTCCATCAAGATGGGGGCTCGCAACCCTCAGTTCTCCCTACTGGCGTGGCACTCTTTGACACGCGGTTGCTGTATTCTCGATTAAAGAATCACGTTGAATATTATGAACGAATTTTCGTAATAGAATATTAGTGCCGATGAGTGCTCAAGAGTGAAGACTGTAATAGTCTTTTTTCATCATTGTTATTATTTTAAGTGGCTCGGAAAGATAATGCATTTCATTTCAGGAGAGAAGATTGATATCTTTCGAGGAACAACAGCACCGAAATCGGGCAATGTGGAAGGTAGTCGACTGCGGTCAACATGCTGCAAGTTCGGTTCATAAATGCACTATTCCGTTAGTGCAAGACTATGCCGTTGCTGAGGAGCCTCCAACTCACACGTCGAAGATCCTCAAGTTTGGCAAGGGCGCTCATCCAGAGTCTGT
>NW_003202476.1:0-1160 GCF_000006405.1 Perkinsus marinus ATCC 50983
CTCCGTCAGAACTTTTTCCATGTACTTATCAGCGACGTGGAAACACTGAGCGGCGACAGCGATACCCAAGACGTGATGAGACGGCTGGTTATTGTGACCATATTGACCAAAATCTTCGCTCGTAAGTCCCAACTCGGTTTCTTCGTGAATTATACCCCGATAATCGCTTGTGTAAACTGGGCACACCTGTTCACTGAAGTGATTCTCCAAGTGCTCACAGAGTGCTTCTCGGCCACCATACTTCGTGATGAGGAAATCCACATTGAAAGGCGCATAGAAGCGATACTGGCGCGCTGAAGCCTCAGTAAAGAACTCAGCTGACCACGATGACGGGTCGAACGGAGAAATCCAGTTCCCGCTAGCTTCGAGCGGCTCGAACAATTTGCTCTCAGTGTTAAAGGACATCTCCAGGGCCTTCTGAGCTCTGCTATAGAGAACGCTAGCATCAGAACAGTGTCCTAGTTTGGACGCTGCTGCTGCAATCACAGAGTCGGCCTCGGCGAAATTGAGGCCTCTCGATACGACTTCGGACACACTTGATTTAACCGGAATGTATCTGAAATCATTTCATCATCATCTATCCATCATCAATGAGAGAACTACAACTCACCCTCGGTCGGAGTACGCGCCAAGTCCTTCTCTTCCAAACTGCGAGTTCTTAGGACGTTCCACAAAAGCGTCTTTCCGGATGGCCGCGTACATATCATCAGCCAAATGCGGCGTCTTGTTGGCAATTATCGCCCAACCAAAAACCTGAAATGATTAATGAATACAACATTAAAGGTGAATAATTCCTCACCACATCCCCCATAGTGCCAACCATAGAGCCCCTCTGGCCAGGTGACGCCCACGTTGGTAACCATCCAGCTTCCTTATAGGCATTCACCCACCCTTCTAGAAGGCGATCTAGAATGTCCGGAGCGGCAACACTTAACCAGAGGTAAACCGTCCTGTAAGCATCCCAAAAGCCACTGTCAGTCGCCAACTCGCCGGGAACGACTTTCCCAGTATAAACACTGTAGTGCACGAGTTGATTATTCTGATCATATTCACCAAGGAGTCTCGGGAACAGCATAGTTCGATAGGAATTGGTATAAAAAGTTCTCAAAAAGTTACTGTTTCGCTGTACTGTATCATAGGTAACCAGACTTAGGCGTGTT
>NW_003216408.1:0-1076 GCF_000006405.1 Perkinsus marinus ATCC 50983
CCTCCACGCCCTACGTCCTCACCTCTGACCCTTCCCGGCTCCTCCCTGGCCCTCCCCGTGCCCCTGCCCCCCGCGGACAATGTTGGGGAGGGGAATGTACCGTGGCATAGCTTATGTAAAGCTGCCTCGTCTGCTAATGTAGGCTAACGTAAGTCGTTAGCAACATTGACCAGGGGGTCAGGGGGCCATGGGCTTACTCGAGGGTCAAGCCAGTCAGGGCCAATGGGATTATTGAGTTTAAAAATTAGCGTATCCGCGAATCGTACCTGGATGCATCGATTGTCGGCATAGTCACATAACCTGCTGAGCTATACGGTAGAAGATGTTGCTGTCGAGCATCACACGTGGATACTACAGTGCAGCTACTGTTGGTCATGATAGGACCTGATACTACTGTTGTTGAGTGCCAGGGTCATGGCCCCAGGGCCATGGCCCTACTGGGGCCATGGGCCTGGCCCTACTGGGGCCATGGGCCTGGCCATACTGGAGCCATGGGCCTGGCCCCATGAGAGTTTAAAAAAGTTAAATTAATCTAGGGTAGATTCGAACCGAGAACCGCACGGATGAAAATCTTATTCACCAACTAACCTAACTGACAGTCTCACTGGAGAGTAAAAGTATGCGCTTTCTCATCAACGACGTGCATGAGGTGATTGGTGACCTGGTTACGCTAGATTTATTGAATTTGATAATGATTGGTAATGTCATTCTTTACGGAGCGCGTCACCCCCAAATTTCGTTGAACTTCGCACACGCGCTCACAGGCAGATTCATTGGTAAATTATAAGCAAGTCCCTTAAGTGGCTTAGTGCGATTGCGATGACGAGATCATCCGAGCCGAGTGACGGCCCTCAAGAAGGGACGTAGAGAAAATACGCAAGTCCCGGTGTATATACCATTCGCTGCGCAATGAGCCTTGAAAGTCCACGGCCCCTCCCACGCCCTACGTCCCTCACTCTGACCCTTCCCGGCTCCTCCCTGGCCCTCCCCGTGCCCCTGCCCCCGCGAACATGTTGGGGAGGGGAATGTACCGTGGCAATAGCTTATGTAAAGCTGCCTCGTCTGCTATGTAGCTA
>NW_003209074.1:0-1372 GCF_000006405.1 Perkinsus marinus ATCC 50983
GTCAAGAATTTTATCCTCGGCAGTCGGGACACACGGATGCTATGCTTAAGAAGATCTGGGCGCTAGGGACGGCCCAGGATCGGTTGGATAGAGCTGCAAACCACGCGTCCAGCTGCTCCGTGACGCAGCCACTCTGGGTGTGTGTGCGTGCAAAGGGGTTACGGAAGATGCTTTGGGCAGTATACTGGCTCGAAACAACATATCATCTCAGACTTTCTGTGATGCTGTTGTATCTATGCTCAATGGCGGCAGGAGTCGACACCTTAACATCGCTCTCGCAGGACCTTCAGGCTGTGGCAAAACGTTCCTAGCTAAACATCTAGGTGACATCTACCGTGTCGCCGGATTGAGTTCTGGCAGCTACCCCCTAGCGGTCCTGATCGAGTACCGGCCAGAAGTCATCGTCATTGACGACTTTCGGGTGTACCCATACCAAGCAGGCGTCGGCATCTCGGACTGCCTGTGCTTACTGGAAGGGAAGGTGCCACTTGTTGTGCCAGTACCAAAAACGAGCAGTAAGGCCGACGAGATTTACTGGGATGATGCGCCAATTATTGTGACCGTTCCTGGCTTTTTCTTGTGCCGTCACTTATCACATGAGGAACATAGAATGCTCAACGAACGGTTTCGATGGTTTCAATTTGATTGCCCTTTGCCAAGGGAGAGCAGGAGGGACCTACCCACTTGTGGTCGTTGTTTCGCTACATTTATTTCATCCCACACGACTCTACTCTGAAGTGTTGAACCATTGACTCCTAGAGGCTCTCTGTCATCCATAGAAGACTTCTTCTTTGCTAGTCTCTTGTCTTATGTTCAGGGAGCGAAATACGTCTCATTGTAGTTCGTAAGTTATTTCCCCGTGATATGTCAACAGCATCGTCCAAAAATTCCGCTCACGCGAATTCGCCCACTGCAGTCAAACGCAAAAGTAGTGTGGTTGGGGAACTCTGCTGGTGGACTACTGTTGATAGCTGCCCCCCTTCCCCCCCTTCCCAATGTTGGGCGGACATTAGGATATTGCGAGACTTAATGCTTTGATCCAACATTGGAAGGGGGGTAGGGGGGCCGACTCGGTGAGTCAAGAGTTTTGATTTTGCCTGCAGTCGGGCTTTCAAGCGTGTTCCAGCGCGCAATGAAAATTGTCTCCCTCAGGTCGGGGCGAACTCCAACTCCCAGATAGCTACTTCCTCAAGGCCTCAGAAGTCCAGACTATCACCAAACTACAACATCTCGGCCACTCTACTCGGGGCATCGCTCGACAAACTGGGCGCAGCCAGAGCACCGTCAGCAGACTCTGTCGTTTTGGTACCAGCCAAAAAGTCAGGAGAAAATCATCTACATAAGCTCGGTGTGGTCTCGGGTGACCTAAACT
>NW_003202491.1:0-1128 GCF_000006405.1 Perkinsus marinus ATCC 50983
TCAGCACAGCCTCCTCGCTGGGCCCTAGCGACGCTAACTTCACAGAGGCGGCGTTCCACCAGCCTTCAGTAGCACCACGCCGACTCAAGGGCAACAGCAGTCTACATACCTCCCCGATTGTTTTGCTGTCCATCAAGGGAACGGCGCGCGCCAGGAAATTGCCCAGCGGCGTTGCTAAACCGCCAGCTACTTTCCGTGGTAATTTACCCACGACTCTCAACACAGCCAAATGGCCGGCCATACCGAACTCCCCATCAGGACATCGTGCGAACTCCCGCAAGTGCACCTCCAGACCGGACTTGATCAGATGCCAATCTTCGCAATGTACGGCCATGTCAGTTGAGAGGAGACACTCTAGTGTTGGTAACGGAAGCTCCGAACAACGGCGGCCGACGTACCGGCCTAACACCCTCCACAGAATCGGAGGCAGACCGGACCTTTCCTGCATCCGGGCTACAAGCACCTCGAGTCCCTCAGCAGTGATGCCTCGGAGCCTCTGACGGAAGGCGTAAGCCATAGAATCGTCACTTGGATAATCTTGCTTCACTTGCACTTCCTTACACTTTCCCAACGCCATGCCCTCAGATTCAGTCCCCGTCGATGACAGCAATAACGGGTATTGTACTCTGTGTCCTTCATCTATACAGGGCAAACCTCGAGCCCTCGGAGGTGGGAGCAGCTTGTTGGGCCGTAGTGTTGGGTGCGACCCCGCATGTGCTGACACCGAACGGACCTGACCAGCCTGTGTAGGAGGCCATCACCTTTCGTCCAGCCTTACTACCACTTGCATGATATCGCCGTCATAGAAACCGGGCATCGGCCCTAGATAGAATGCCGGGCGCTCTGGCGTGGACAGAACATGCCCCTTGAAGCAGTTAGATGACACTAATAGCGAGCAATACGACGGTCAGGATTGAGAACTCACCCCAGAGCATTTTCTGTGGTTTGTGTTCCCATCGTATCTTCACCAGAGTCTTCTCACTCTTGAGTGCCTCAAACTCGGCCCTTGCCTGAGCCAGCTCTTGTCGCCTCTGGACTGTGGCGGGATGTGCAGCTCTACCCCTCACGATGAGCTTCCTACCCGGCATCCACGGTTGGAGACAGAAACTGCCACCGTGATACCACACC
>NW_003210989.1:0-1075 GCF_000006405.1 Perkinsus marinus ATCC 50983
GTATATATATACTCCCGGGTGGGCGGATATGCCATTCCGGGATATGCTTTGGTATATCATATTTCCGGGGTGGGGCGGATATGCCATCGTGGGACATGCTTGGTATATTATATTTCCCGGGTGGGGCGGATATGCCATCCCGGGACATGCTTGGTATATTACATTTCCCGGGTGGGGCGGATATGTCATCCTGGGACATGCTTTGGTTTATTATATTTCTCGGGTGGGGCGGATATGCCATCCCGGGACTTGGTATATTATATTTCTCGGGTGGGGCGGATATGCCATCCCGGGACTTGGTATATTATATTTCTCGGGTGGGGCGGATATGCCATCCCGGGACTTGGTATATTATATTTCTCGGGTGGGGCGGATATGCCATCTCGGGACATGGCCGGTACAGCCCCACCCATAGGAAACGATCCAATCAAAAGTGCAATAGGAGGAGTGTAGATGTCGGCGATAGCAATAGTTCGTCTGTGGAATATACTCTCGTCCATCATATAGAAGCTCACTGGCTTATGGTTGCTGACGGGCGCCTTCACGGGTCTTTGTATAAGCAGTAATTCATGTCGGGTATTAGTGTCAGTCAGAGCCACTCTACCCGCAGTTAGATTTGAAAATGCCATCGTCGAGTGTTCCCATAGTGAGCAACCTGATAGCTGCTATTCGGCTACTGATAAACGACAGACTGCGGGGAAAGGATCGTTTCGATACTGTGGTCCTTTCCACCTTCACCTGGTTTGTGCTCCTCTTTGCCTACCGATTCTGGAAGTACTCGCAGCGATATGGCCTTCATCAAGGATTCGAGGTTCCTCTCAAGCGCTACGCGCTAAACCAGGTGGGTTGAATCGAACTCCCTAGCCACTGCAAGTTACGACGTCGTCACGCGTCGCTTTATTTGTTGTGAATTAGGCGAGGCACATACCGCAAATTCGAGCAAAGATCGATGCTGAGCTGGACAAGGCAACCGAGGGACTCGACGAGATGGTCCTCAAGGATGTGGAACCCAGGAACAGTGTCCTACCGAGCGTATGAAATAGGACCCATCCTTTACGGCAAGTCTCAGTCGTTT
>NW_003216501.1:0-1457 GCF_000006405.1 Perkinsus marinus ATCC 50983
CCGCCTCAGCCCGGAGAATGCTCTGGAGGAGGGCGATTTGGATGCCAGTGGTCACACTGTTCAGTCTCGCCAGGCTGTGCGTGATGAGATTGACCGCTTAGTTCAGACTGCATTAGAGGCCAGGCAGCAGCGCCTTGATGATACTCGTGGGTTACGTCGCCGTGGTCCTCCTCCGGTCGGTACTGAGGTCATTGTTTTTAACCCTAACACTCTGGGACGCGGAGGGAAATACGATCGGACGATCTACCGCGTCCTTGAGATTATTCGTGGCGTTGTCCTGAAGCTGGTAGATGCCAAGGTGCCAGAAGACCAAGTTATCCCCAGCATGATTAAGGAAACTCACTACGCCAATGTTCGCCCTTACTATCGTCCATCCGGGGGGCATGTGGTTTGATGGATGGTCGATAGTGGGCCTCACGCACAGGTTGTGTGCGCCACAGGTGCCTGCGTGCAATCATGTGCACGCGTGTTTTTGCTCGGGCCGAGCAATGGCCAGTCCTTTATTCGTACAACCCAAGTCTGAGTCGTAGTAGACCCCATCTCCATCAGATTTATGTCTTAGTAGTAAGTTATTGACCTTGAGACTTAATGGCATCTTCACTGAGTCGTGTTCATGAGGCGGAGCCCGGTCAAACTCTCACAGAGAGGAACTTTCTCCCGAACCTACTTCATCGGTATTATCTACAGACGTAAGGCTATGCCGGCAGTGTTAGAACTATATCATTCTAGGTACTCGCGGAAGAGCATCCGGATGGCGCTGACGACCTTCCTTCAGTAAATGGCAGTGCAGGTTCAGATTCTTCAGAAGAGAGCCTATTGGACGATGATTGCCCCAGCGATACCACCACCGATTCCGACGGAGATGATACTCCGGCTACTGATAGCGGCGATACTGCTTCTGCTGGTTACGCCTCTCCTGAGAACGAGCGATGGGAGCCAGAAGCCTTCTGTACCATACGTGGAGATATTGACGATGTGCTGGCAACTTATCTGGTGGATAAGCCCTTCTTATATCGAGTGAAGAGTAGCAAGGAGCATCGTGGACGCCAGGAACTGCACCGTAGACGCCACTCTAACGCTGATCCTATCCGCGAATCTGCCCGCGCAACCCGGCGTCAAGCTACCTGGCGGGGTTGGCCCGATGATCTCTGTCCTGTGAACCACATCTTAGTCGTCCAGCGTGGCCTCAAGCAAAATCACAAAGCCTTCTTCTACGGTCATAAGGCTTGCGGTAGGTCTGCAAGCGAGTGGCGTGGACACGATTATTAGTAGAAGACTTACAAGTGTCGGTCGACGACAATTCCTCCAACATTGGTGGATATCGCTGCCGAAGAACTGCACCGCAATCCCACGCTGACACCCGGAGACATGAGAAGCATATAGGACAGCTTCTTATGTCAGTTAGCAGTAGCAGTAGCAGTAGCAATTTACGCTGTAGAAGATGTACTATGTACCGT
>NW_003211287.1:0-1036 GCF_000006405.1 Perkinsus marinus ATCC 50983
ACGCTTCCTGGGGTCCCTATGGCGTGTCCGAGTTCACTTGTGTTGCCACATATTATCCACGTCTCGGCGCTGGAATACTAACCAGCTTCCCTTTCGAGAAACAGAGCCAAAGCTCCAATCCGATGGAATTTAACCTGTCTCTCAGGATCGGCTAACCCATGTCCAAGTGCTGTTCACATGGAACCCTTCCCCACTTCGGCCTTCAATGTTCTCTTATTGAATACTTGCTACTACCACCAAGATCTGCACTGGAAGCTGTTTCACTCAGACTCACGTCCAAGCTTCTTCACAACCCCCACGCCCTCCTACTCATTGTTGCCAATTATCTTGCAACAATGGCCCGGTATCGGTCACTCGCTTCAGCGCTATCCATTTTCGGGGCTAGTCGATTCGGCAGGTGAGTTGTTACACACTCCTTAGCGGATTTCGACTTCCATGACCACCGTCCTGCTGTTAAGATCGACCAACACCCTTTGTGGTATCTGATGAGCGAGCAGTTTAGCACCTTAACCGAGCGTTAGGTTCATCCCTCATCGCCAGTTCTGCTTACCAAAAATGGCCCACTTAGAGTCGTCTCATTGACCCCAATAGTTCAATTAAGTAACTACTGGATCTTGCCCATTTAAAGTTTGAGAATAGGTCGAGGAAGTTACTTCCCCGGAACCTCTAATCATTCGCTTTACCTGACAAAACTGATAAAGACTCTAGCTATCCTGAGGGAAACTTCGGAGGGAACCAGCTACTAGATGGTTCGATTAGTCTTTCGCCCCTATACCCAAGTCTGACGAACGATTTGCACGTCAGTATCGCTACGAGCCTCCACCAGAGTTTCCCCTGGCTTCACCCTGCTCAGGCATAGTTCACCATCTTTCGGGTCCTAACGGATATGCTCATACTCAAACCTTTCACCGAAGATCAGGTCGGTTGTTGGTGACCCCAACATGGCCATACGGCCTCACTTTCATTACGCGTATAAGTTTGCCACTCACACACTCGCACATACGTTAGACTCCTTGGGTCCGTGTTTCAAGACGGG
>NW_003212527.1:0-1675 GCF_000006405.1 Perkinsus marinus ATCC 50983
TCGTTCCTTTTGCGTTGAGCGAAATAGTTTTCCTTTGTGTTGCACGCATACACAAAGAATTTTGTCCCCTAGCGTTTCGCTAGGAACATTGCCATCATTATTCACTATTAGTGAATCACTAACAATATATACAACTTGTATTTCCTTAAGTTTCGCTCAGTTTATGTCCTCCCGTAATATTCAGTCTGTGTTGCGTTCAACTCCTAATATTATTATCAGCTATTTCTGTCGCAAATCAATTTTCTTTCGGCGAGTCATCTGGGAAAGATGACCACATCGTCAGGTTTCTGTGATTAGTGCGTGAAGGTGACGCACAAGGCTGTGTGCAAGGTGGCCTGCACACGTGAATTGATCGATTTTCCCCGTAGCTAATACCAGGCCAATCGCGCAAGAAGTATTCTTTCTTTCACATCACATCGGCTACAGGGGCTCGAGTTGCACAACATACCGAGTGAGTAGTAATCTACTGCTCACTCGGGATTCCGACGGGAGTACGAGTAGGTATGAGGCTCGGAGTTTGGTAGGAGTAGGGTGTTTGGCTATATGATGCTGCAGTCTGGTTTACAGTAGAGTCTGTTGTGCGAGGGAGCATTATCCTCTGCTAATCTGAGTTTCTAAGGGTTGATCTGCCTTTCATCACAGATGTGTATTACAACTCGTGCGAGTCAGTCACCGAAGTCTTCCTTCTTCATAGAACCTCGCCTACCCTGCCTTGTGTGAACTCGTTAGCCTCTGACGCCTGAGGCGTCACGCCTCTTCCCGGTGCACGTAGACACGGACTCATACACGGATACAGATTCCTACCACGTTCATCTTGATACAGTATGAATCGCAATTTGCGACTCGCAAGTGTGCATACTCACGTCCTACGCGTGGTATTTTGCACGGAGTAGGCGACGTGTAACTACGTTGTGATCGCCCGTGTAGCCATGGCTGACGTCATTAATTGAAGTGGGTATATTTTTAAAAAGACAAGCTATTATATTAAGATTTTGGGTAATAAGTTAAAATCAGTCGGTAAAAGACTAAAAAAAAGGGTAATTTTTCAAAAGAAGTGGTTAAATTATTGAAAATTCGGGTAAAATATTAAATTGACCTGGAAATGCTGTAGAGTCGCGAGTCGCTGAGTGACTGCCTATCGCTAGCGACTACACTATCGAGCGACTGTCGCTCGATAGACTAGTTTTGAGACGGGCAACTCGCTCCATTACACACTGGAATTGGTTTGAGAACTCAGTTCGAAGCCGAGCGCATCCCCAGATCTGAAAATTGGTCTACAAAGCTCATTTTTCAGACTCGTCTGATTTACGGGAGACTCGTCGCGGACGTCGGCGAAATCTACATCGTTTTCTGCGTGCGTTTGACTGTCAAGCTTTGATAAGCGGGCTTTTAATTATGATTATTGACTAATATTTCATAACTAATTATTGATTACTAGCTTGGACTTTCACTGTAGCTGATTCATAAAGTCATTGCGTGTGCACTGGTCGAGCTTGTTCGAGGAGATATAGAAGCCTCGTGACGAGTTATTCTACTACTACTACTACTACTACTACTACTACTACTACTACTACTACTACTACTACTACTACTACTACTACTACTACTACTGGTACTACTACTACTACTACTACTACTACTACTACTACTACTACTACTACTACTACTACTACTA
>NW_003208131.1:0-1000 GCF_000006405.1 Perkinsus marinus ATCC 50983
TCAGGATTAGGTAGACGCCTCAGCTGTAGCACTCCAGTGGTGGGATGACGGACCTCATGGTAGGCTATAGCGGTAACGTCAAGGCGCCATGGAGTGCCTCTGACGAAGACCCTTATAGGCATATGCTGGCCAAAGGACAGACGGACCTGACCGAGAGGACAATGCACGTGAGATGGTACCCAGCAATGAGGCACCTCGAGATGGTTGGCATATGCCCACAGCTCAGAGGAGTACCCTCGAACCGCGGCGGCCACAGTCTTCTCAGCTTGGCTCAGTGATCGGCCTAGAACAGCCGAGTTGTCACCCATCCCGTCGACCTCATCCTCAGAGTCTTCACCGTCTTCCCAATCGGGACAGGAAACCGACAGGTACATCCTGCGGCACTCAAATGTGCTCTCTTCCCACAGATTCACACAATGTCACCTATTGCACTGCTGCTTAGTTCTGCGAGGTCCCTTAGTGTTGATCATGAGGGCATCCAATGCCGCGATCATCGCGCTCTCCACCAGCTTCACAGGCTCCGTAGGTCGGCACTTTCCCACAACGCTGCCCGTCACGAACGCGCTGGCGTTCAAAATTGGCTCCGACCACTTATCTAAAGAAGTCCCATACACGTCCCTTCCGCGGCTCTACTATGCTCACCCTTATTGACCCTCCTTGGTGTGGCCTTCACGACAGAGACAAAGTCAGTGACATCTTGTGGGGAGAGCGGGGAGTAGGCGTTAGGGCATGGACCCAACGGCAACGGTGTGAGGATGTAATTCTCGAACCGTGAACACTCCATCTCTTGCCATCTATATGGCGGCACATTGCGATACAGTACCAGCTCGACGAACTTCGCTTCCGACACAACTGCAGAGTTATGGAAGAAGAACCTGATCGAAACCAGTATCAAACAAAACACTTACACAACTATCATTTTCACCTCCTATGTGGACCCAGTACCACTGCAACACTAGCGACAGGGGCTTCCTTATTAACAACTCGCCACCCTCATTTA
>NW_003212465.1:0-1570 GCF_000006405.1 Perkinsus marinus ATCC 50983
CTTCGCCGCTAGAGACTGTTGCTGCTGAGCTTAGTGGTCCACCGACTGAGGTCGTGTCGACCGGACCGAAGGAGTTGAGGTGCGTCGTTATTTTTGGGGTGGTTTGATTTTGGCACTTACTGGTTCAGATGGAAATATCCCCGGGATGAGGGAGGAACATCTGTGAAGGCATTCCAGGTCCTTGTGAGTTCTTATGATACATCACTGAGTGAGGCGACGGTCAACTGGACTGCTGCACAGAACGATTGGGTCTTCGACCACCAACCGTGGGAGACTACCTTCATGAGGTCACACGAGTTGTGATGAACCCATGACGTGTATGCACTTCAGAAAGGATGTCCTCGAGACTGGCCAAGACTATGTCCTGAGAGTACGAGCAGTGACGGGAACAGGGCCGGGGGAATCATCTCTGGGAGTGGTGGTCAGCGGAGGACAACAGCTACAGATCATACGAATGTGGCCATCTAATGTGTCGCGGTGAGCACTAGATACGATGCACTTTCTAATGGACATTTCCCCTGTAAGGGACGTACTGTCAGGACCCACATTGAGTTGGAGTGGGAGGAGGTTGAGTATAACTTGACCATGGATGTATATGTTGATGATGGGAACGATGGCGCGCTGGGTCTCTGGTGTGACAACGTATCCGATACAAAGTTCAATGTCGGCCCTCTTGCAACAGGGCAAACTTATAAACTACAGGTAAACTGCCGCAAACTCTCCTTTATGATTCACTGTGTGAGAGTTTCGTACTGGTTTTGTTTAGTGATAGACCGTGAAATTTTATCAGAGATTGATGAGTCAATTCCGTCGTCTGAGTCTTCTAGATTTGGAGTTTGGACCTATCATATGTTGATATCTGATCGCTCGCTTATCGATCGATTACTCCGCTGGTGGGAAGCCTCTCCTTCTGCTGCTGCTACTTGTTACTTGTAAGGAGTTGTCAGGTTATGAGCTCCAATACCTGCCTTATCGACCACTGCTATCATGGTGTTACAATACCAACCACTGTGGCTCTTGTCTCGGACGTTCTCAATGTGACACTAAGTGACCATGCTAAAGCCCCTCAAGTTGACTTGCGCGTCGAAGAGAGCGGTACCACTGTCACAGTGAGGACATCAGCTGGCCTTTTCCGAGCGATACCCTGAAGGCAACAAATCTCAGATATTCTGGAAGCCCGACTTGGACAATGGAGGAACTCCTATCACAGCTTGGATCATTGAGCGCGACGACGGCACTGCTGATCTCAACACTTACTCTAATACGGTGTTCTCCCAAATACATCGACTTGAGGCATTCGGATCGCGAATGTCTTTCGTGGACTTGCCCCGAGTAGAAGAGGCTACCGGTTGGTGTCCTTCCTGTCCAGTGCGGTACCGCTACAGAGTGCGGCCCGTGAACATGGCCGGGGAGTCGAGATGGGCCTCGGCTATCCATGATGCTTGGATGGTTCCTACACCGGACCAGCCGTCCGCATCTCTAGTCCATGACGTCATGGTGGTCCCTGTCTTATCTGGCATGGACGACACCCCCCACGTCGAGTTCTATCAGTGACACTTCACTTCTTTCA
>NW_003212465.1:1670-6108 GCF_000006405.1 Perkinsus marinus ATCC 50983
TAGCGTAGCACCATGGAGGAGGGTAGAGGAGTCTGCCTTCTGAAGAGTTATCAACTGAACTCTCAGGTCACCCGCCAGAATGCATCTGGTGGAGTCGTGGACAGAGGCAGAACGATCCGTGGTAGGTAGTTCACTTTGGGAGGGTGATGTCGAGGTCACCAAGACAAACGCTTCGCCACCACCCTCAGGGACATACCGCTGTCCCCCTTGAGCAAGACGACTCAGGAGATCGCTGAAAGAGTTATCCTTCCCTTTCGCATGGCGGTAGGTTAGATCAGCCTCATCGTACTCCAGCAGGTCTGCCAGCCATGAGAGCCACCGTTTAGTCTGTCGAGTAGTAGGCTGGTAGGTAGAGGAGTTGAGACGACCCTCGATCTTGCCCAGAGCACTAGTGGAGTCCATGAAAACTGTGACCCGTCCGAGACCATGGTGTTTGTCCGAGGAGTGGAGCTTATGGAAGTTGAGGAAGGAAAGGATGAGTTGACGCCAGTGAGACAGAGCGTGACATATGGCATATAACTCACGATCGGCGATGTCGTAGGCCTTCTCGTATGTGGACCATTTGTGGGTCCATACACCGATGAGTTGGGCATTATCAGCCAACCAGTCGGCTGATATTTGATCCGCGTTACACGCGAACTTGTCTCTCGACAGACGCCATAGACAGGCTGCACCGGCCTCAGGCGACGCGTCACTCATGAGGACGAGTTGCATTCCATCCCAGTTATCAAGCTGGGAATGAAAGGGCACGAATGCATCACCCATATTGTCGCCGATGGCCTTCCATGCCTTCTCGAGGCCCGCCGTCCAATGTAAACTCGCAGTCTTTTTGGACTTGGCCGCGACCATCGAGCCGACTAAAGAGGTGAACGGTGCCGTGAGATGGCTGAGAGTCTTGTCGGCACGATTGCGTTCAGGTCTCCATAGGGAGCGACAGAATTGTAGGAGTCCGAGTTTCGTACGAAGACCTCTGAGATTGAGTGGTTTGGACTCCAGATTCGTACGGAGTGTTTCCAGGGTAGAGTCGGATACCCTATAGCCTCCTTGAACTAGAGTCAGCCCTAAGTAGTCGATCTTTCGAGCTGGGCCTTTGCGCTTGGCTATTGGTGCCTTGGCATTAACCCTCTCCAGGATATATACTAAGACGCTCTTCAGGTGAACACATTCGTCCATGAACCGTGACCACGCCAAGATGTCGTCGACAAAGGTCAAGATGTGGGTTGGCCCGTCCGTGCAGTACGCTTCGGGAATAGCTGTCGAGAGGAGAGAGTGGATCGAGTAGGCCCAATAAAAGGATGACAGCTTGAATCCCATAGTCATATAGCGAAACAACGCGTACTGAACCTCGCCGTCTGAATCATAGTACGAGAATCCAAACAGGTGCACACAGCTTTCGTCGTATTCTAGGTTGAAGAAGGCTTGGCCAACATCAATGCCTGCGTACCATACGTCACTAGAGGGTAGCTCAGACAAGCACTCATCTACGGAGCGCATGTAGGTCCCCCAGCTAGGTAGCAGGTCCATGACGGACTCATTGATACACCTTTCATCAACGACGAGACGATAAGCACGATCTACATTATCCTCAGTCAAGGGCTCGGCAACGTCGTCGAGAGATCCAGACTTGACGATGATCGACCGCCGCGCGTGATAGGCGAGTGATGATCCCGCTCTTCTCGAGGTTCTTGACCATGAGCTCCATGGCCTGCATCTCGCGCTTACGACACACATATGGCCGCTTGGGACAGGGTCGCACAGCACCAGGTTTTAGCTGGACAGTGACCTTGGGGAACGACCATCCCTTAAGGCGTTCGTCCACCTTACTCCTAGTGGGCAACTTGAGCCGTGTATCGGTGAGAACGCTGGAGATGCTCCCGCCGCTATAAGGTGACAAGGACCAAGTTGAACCCAGTGCTCCGCAATAGAGTGTATCATCCGTAGTATGCAAGGTGGCCTCCAAGTTAAAGGAGAGGTCATGGCCTGCCTTATCCTTGACAACTATCGGAACCCGAGCCTGTCCTATCACGCAGATGGAGCCTAGCGACCCAGCCGATTCGAGCTTCTTGAGCCCCCTAGCTGGTGTCACTTTGAAGCCCATAATGCTCGCCGACGAGGATGATATTAATGTCAGATCCGAACCAGAGTCGACCAGCAGTTCTACTGGTAGAATTCGGCCGGATGAACCGGTAGCAGAAGCTTTGATGACGCGTAGGCCTTCATGAGCAGAGTCAACGGAGCGTGCCATGAACGTCGATTGGACGGCCTTTGGGACGGTCTCTTGCCGGTCCCTTTGCCCTTTCGATGCCTTGGCTGCTGCAGCTTCAGCTTGGCGCTGACGATACCAGTCCGGAACCAAGTGAGCGTTCGCAGGGTTCTTCCAGCAGCGCGCGTCGTCGTGCTTATTCGCCCCTCTGTACCTTCGAGTAGCACAGTAGGAGCATCCAGATTTGCCATCCTTCGAGTTACCTCCACCAGCCGAGTTGTCCCTTCCCACAAGGGGTTCTTTGACCTCCTTGGCTCCAGGATTATGCGACTGGGGGGCCTGACCGGGGGGCATAGGCATCCGCTTGTTCGAGAGGGCCTTGCGGGCGTTTCCATCCGATTTAGATGAGAGTTTAGATTCATGATATAGGGCCGCGTCCCGAGCCTTCTCTAAGGGCAGCTTAGACAGCAGATGTCCACAGCTGGTTTCTAGAGGTGCCTTTATCTCAGGGAGCAGTCCCCCAACGAACTTGGCAGAGACAAATGGCAAGGGTAAGGTGACGCCGGACACACGAGAGAAGAGCAACCATTCACTCTTAATGCGGGCATAATATTCGTCAACCTTCTCGCCAGTATTCTGTTTGAGACTCTCCCAGCGTTCGCTGGCCTTCTCCGATGTATCAGTTTCGAGAAACCGAGAGTCGAGGTACCCCCACACAGCAGACGGAGCCGGTTGGGCTGTCCCAAGATGTGTGATAAGTTCGGACCTCAAGCTCTTCCCGATGTGCCGGAAGAGGAAGAGCATGCAGTCTCGCTCGTTATCGATACCATAGAACCTGATTGACGTCTGCACACCACCCTTGAAGGCAGAGTAGGGTGTGGCCGACGTCGGACCTTCGAATTCTGTATATTCAAGTGGGAGTTTGAACACGTTCAGAGGAGCCTGCCTTCGGGAGTGCGAAGCCGTGGACGATGGTTCTCCATCGCCAGTGGGACTTACTGCTCCTGCGATGGAAGGTGAACGATGTGTGGCCGAGCCTGCGCCCCCCATAGCAGTGTCAGCAATGAGGGCTTCGAATAGGGCGTCGAAGTAGTCGCGATCGTTGCCCAGCTCGATGCTACGCACCAACCGGTACTTCCTCTTAGTAGATATGACCGCGAGAGCACTCGCTAACCAAAGCAGCGACTACTGGGCATCCCATGTACCAGCCCTGCATGAAGCACCATGCTTAAGATCGCCCTTGCGAAGTCCAAGGGTGCCTGAGCAGCCGCTGGACTCCCGCTGCCTTCAACCCCCGCGTCATTGGATACCATGGCCGAGGCCCAGTTAGAGACGAATGCCCTAACCCCTCTCAGGGGTATGGCTTCGAGCTCCAAGAGCCTGGCCAGGAGATAATCCATCTGGGCCGAGGATATCAGGCTAGGGTCGAAATCAAGTGAGAATGATTTAAAACCAGGACCAAGAATAAGAGATGTTCTCCATTTCCTAATCTCTGTAGCGTCTTGGGGCTCAAGTATGGTTCTTCCCAGTGACAACTCAGGATCATTTGAGGGTTCGGAGTCATTCATTAGGAAATGAGGGTGATAATATCTGATACCGATGTCATATGAATCAATAAGTTTGACCGAAAAGAATAATGGGCAATCCGTGAGGCTTCCAAAGCAGGGTTATGCATCTCAGTGAAATCTGACTCGTGAAATTTCATGTCGAAATATTTCACGAAATTTCATGAAATTTCGCGAAATGTGAAATTAATATTTTTTTGCGCGCGCTATCGCGCGCAAGATCTCTGGCGTGGCTAGTTCGACGAGCGCATTCCTGAGGTATATAATGCAATCTCAGGCGACTGCAGTCACTATTCATGGAACGTGTGTCTGATAGGCTGCTCGCGCTACCATCATCGCGATTCGGACACTCAGCAAATGAAACCACACTTGAAACGGCTTCGCAAGTTCGCAAGAGCTTCAATTACATCAGATACGGAAGATACCTCCGTCTTTCCGCTTGAGCATACGTCACTGCATATACTTTTGCAAGATCCCGTTTTAGCGCAACTTGCCCCACTTCCTAATGATGGGTCTTCGATTGAGCCACTTTCTGCTACGGAGCACGTCTCCGATTGATCAACAACCACCTAACTCATGACGCTCTCAATACTACCATTTTTCGGTGCGGGATCGACTTCACTAATCACACTCATGTCATCGTCATCGGTCTGGTCAACTCGGCTTGCTC
>NW_003212465.1:6208-30079 GCF_000006405.1 Perkinsus marinus ATCC 50983
ACACGCTACATGTACGTATGGATCATCCGATGGCCGCCTTCGAGCTCCTCCTGCTCTTAACTGCTAGTCCCCATAAGCCTTCTCAGAACAGCCGCATCATTCTACTGCGAGTCCTTGATATCCTCCACCTAGGATTGTAAGCTCTGTGTGACACAGTAACGAGTCGGTGTTCGCGTCTAGTGCTGGAATAGTCATCAATCACATAATGATGGCTGAGCTCTGCAGGGAGTATCTCGTGGAGAGCAGAGGAGGACACTTTAGAGTGCCTCTTACCAAACGACGATAGTAGGTGTAGTCCAGCTGCCACCATACCTGGCGGACGATGTACAAAAGGAGTGGTACGCACCCTTATACACCACCTACATCTGATGAGATCCACATCTCGGATGTCATAAAAACCAAATAGCATCGCTCCGCCTCTTCAGATTCCGCCCAGACATCCGCTGATAGGGACTATCACTACCTTTCTCGCTGGTAGACTTGCTTTAATTCGTCCTATATTGAACTACCTTCATAACCTCTCAATAGCTGATAGGGCAGAGATGGACATCACTACTATTGATAACTACTACCACCACATCCCCGATAAGAGTGTCGATTACATACGCAACACGCAGGGGAAGTAAACTGTGTCATATGTACGGGTAGACTCACTCTGCAGGGTTGTCAGAAACCGGGGGAATGTTGTTGTGACGATGAGCGCTTCTGCGGTTGTCTCCTCGCGGAGGCCCTCTAGCACCAATGGTCGGCCAGATGTAGCCATCACAGTTCGGGGCCGGCTGAAAATAACAAATCTTCATAATTTCGTGGCGCGTGACAACTCACCTTCGAATTAGCCCACGGTATCATCCACCGGAATGAACAAAAAGTATAGTCTCCAAATACTTGGTGGAAATTTCTGGACCGCCCAAGGTTGAAAGGGTTACTGTCAACCGACCACGATGAGCTGCCCTTACCACAACTCGCCATATTACATGAAAAGTGTCCCCTGCTGCTTTGCCAGTCGAGCCTCCTGTACGTTGGACTGGAAGTCTATTGTGGTCTGGTTGGTTAACACCAAGTAAGTGTGAAAGCCGAGGAGAGTACCAACCGCAATGGCTATCGCCAGACATATGACGAAGGACATAGCTACTGCCTGAACAGAAGGAGCCTGGAATCATTTCGCGCGCCACGAAATTATCACCTGTTTGTAGGCAATGGAGATGTCCCATCGGGGAGCTCCTCGTGCTGGGAACATCGCCGCATTGAAAGGGTCGAAGAACAGCAGAATGACAAAAAGGCAGCATAACTCTAGGTAGAGTAGGAAGAGGTAAAAGTACCTTGGTGGGAAGGACACGATATATAAAAGGATTACAGTATCTCTAGGGGGGGTATGAGACCGAATATATGATATGCAATTGGCATAGTACTGTAATAGTACTGTAACATTAACGTACTACGTAATACACGTAATACACGTAATACACGTAATACATCCGTGTAATATTATGTATTGCAATTATATAGCATACTGGCATATTAGTGAGAAATTTATCGAACTTTCTGCCGTGTAACACGCTATCTACCGGTTCATACTGCAGGCTCAGTCAGCAGGGACTGAGCCTGCAGCTATACCTCTATGCTGGCTATTACTCGCCTGATCGAAGGGGTGCTGCGCAAGAGGAAAAAAAGTGAGAAATTGAAATGTACGTAGTCGTGGCCTCCAAATCCATGACATTAGATCTCGCCCTAGAATCGGTATCATACTCATGTGATCAACAGCTACCCTTGGGAAAATGAACCCACCAAGACGACAATTTGGCCAGGTCATGTCCTTCACGGCCAATCACTATGGATAATGGATAATGGAGAATAGATGTATTCTCCACATACTCCCAAGCATAATATCCACCTACTTGTAATTCCGATGCCCTACACAATTGTTCAGCCATGGGCAGTGATGGTCCATCTTCAGTACGCATACTTTACACACTGAACAGTGGTGGGCTCGGGCCGGTTTATATCTAAAGAAAGAGCTCCTACCGCGCCCCGCCATGACATAATTGATCACACACACTAGCAGACGAGTATTAATCGATAACAGGCATGCCTTCCGCCTCATTGTACTATTCATATACGTAATATTACTCGCTACTTGATGATACCACACCTCGAGTACAACAGGGTGCCCCACCCGCAACTACCGGTTGCACTTCCGACACAGCGGAAAGGGAGCCGTCAGAGAGGAGGGTGGAGGGGGCTTTGCTGGGCCGTCATCATCTGAGATCATCACGTATTGAGACGAACCAACAGCTGATGATGGGAAACGCATAAGCACTGTAGCAGATTTAAGTCATGTGTGACCGCTCTTTTTTCCCCTCGTGGGGAGATGGATTCAGGTAAAGAAAACAAAACGACGAAGATGAAGACCCCAGCACGAACCTTTGAGGCCCAACTGAAATGTCGCATTAGAAGTAACTCCCCCAAGACCTACCAGAACTGTCATTATTAGCATATCCTTGATAGACTCTGCCATTCTTGGCCAACCGTAGCTGTAATGCATTCCTAAGGGCAAGCTCTTCGACATCTGAGGAGACACAACTGCCCATTTCACTCGAGACTCCTCAAACTACCGTTCTCGCTCCCGGATGGGGCCTCGGGATCGCACACTGGGGGCACTCCAGGAGAGGTCCCCGCGGCCTGAAACAAGGTGTACACATTCTGATAGAAAAACTGTAAAATTGGCTGCCTTGACATAGTTGTATATCATATTGATTAGCAGGAAGAGGCCAATGGCCGTAGCCCCTGACCAGACCCAAGCTGTATTGTAATAGTAGACGATTACCGCGAAGTAGGTGTAGGTACAAAAACCGTATAGGGAGAACGCCAAAAGTATCTTGAGGTCAACATAGCCCTCCTACGATTAGAAAGATATTCCTCACTAAGGCTGGTCCCATCAATTTAATTGATAAATCGAAACACCTTCCAACTCGATATCCAATCCGACTAGGAATCTGAAAAAAAGAGACTTCCGGGTGTGGCTTTCAGATATAAATCTCCTACATGCCATAACAGTATGAATGGTGCTTTTAACCAAAGTGGTACTCGCGGTAAACGCATAGTATCCCCAAAAATGCCTCTACTATGCAACGCCTTGACGGACATTTTTGGGGCGAGCGAGAATGTTCTTTCTGAGTGTCTCGTCACTCGATTGAACAGCCCCTGTGGATTGACAATTTATAAAGAGGAGACTTGATGGTATTACTACTACTGGGGGGAGGGGATAGGAAACTGAGCTCATTGTAGGGGGTAGAGTAGAGTCTCTTTTTGAGGAATATTATGATTCGTTTTTTGGGGGTAAAACTACCGGGGGAGAACTCTCTTTCGAATGTTATGCCAGTGAAAGGCGTATTCATGATTCTTGACACCATTGAGGAGCTAGGGGGGGGTCCTCTGAGGTAGTTGTGGAGCGACTAAGAAGGGTCTACTACGCATCTAAGTTTTACATGTAGTGGGGAAGTTTATTGAGGTTGGACTTATCTTCCGGTGCTCATTATGTGAATGACGTCCGGTGAGATGTGGGGATTTAACTCACAGTTGTAGCTCCCATACCGTAACTTGGTCACTTCCCGAAGAGGTCGCGTTGAGGGATGGGGTCTCTACGTACGTTTATCAGGTATTCGTTAGTCATGGGTAATAGTGTCCTTTCCTCACTATCGGTGGATACACCTTTTCTTCCGACCCCTCAAGACTTGAGCCTTGTACTCCTATCAGACCAAGACCATATATACACCCTGAAATGCCCACAGGAGGTAGTGGCAGCCATAAGGGGAGCGTTGGGTCCTGGAGCTATCAAAAGGAATGGGCTCTCAGCTAAGGCGAAAGGGCTACAAAAATTCACTTTAACGAGATGGTTGTGGTTGAGCAGCGGGACTGACACTGTGAAGACTCGTATGATTGTTATGAATATTATTGCGGCGATTGAGGAAGTTGGCTGGGAGGTCGCAGTCGAGGTCGATTTGTCTCGCTCTGGGTTTTTGCGAGGATGGGTTTTGAGACGGCGCTCTGGGTCAGCGCCAGGAAGGCATCTTATGGTGGGCTTTCATGATACTGATGATGTGAGGATGTTGATCATGGATGACGGTACTAGAGTTAATGCAGT
Organism: Perkinsus marinus ATCC 50983; assembly: GCF_000006405.1. Taxonomy (NCBI): domain Eukaryota; phylum Perkinsozoa; order Perkinsida; family Perkinsidae; genus Perkinsus; species Perkinsus marinus. The sequence continues at coordinate 10,350 of NW_003212465.1, forward strand.
CCAAGATGCGATTCGGGAGGGTATTTCGAGGGCATGGAAAATATCCGAAGAGTCTGAGTATGGTGGTTCGTATGAGTTCAAGTTGTCGGGTAACCCTTTCTGTGCTAGTGGGGAATCCACGGTAGCAGTCCGAGAGATGGTACTTGGAATATGTGACCAGCTCGGGCGGGCTCAAGGGTATGTTTTACACAATTCATTTATATTATCGACTCGTAAGGGATCTCAGGCTAGTTTGGTATTCAAGACTCTATCTGATAATGGTAGTGACCCTCGTAGTAGAAGGCATGAAAGCTACCTGGGGGTGAGTCTTAATGATGGGGATGATATAAGGCTGGTTATGGCCCCTGGCCAAGAGATGGATTTCGTGGCGCGTGACGAAATTGGTCGAGCTATTGTTGAAGCGTGGCCCAGAGGTATCCAGAGGCAGGGTATGTATGGAGGTAGTTATGAGTGGAAGCTGAAGGGATATCCATGGCTGGCTGATGGTGCCGATACAGTCGATGCTAGAGTGTTGGTGGGGAGAATAATCGGAATAATGTATTCACTGGGATTCGAACTCAGGTCTGGAGTCGATTGCAGCGGGAAAATTGCTGACCTGTCCTTCATGGTATTTCGCAAGCCTCCGATGGCCCTACGAATTCTCCCACCTCCACCAGTCCTCTGCCTGTCATTTCACAGGCAAGACCGAGTCAGATTATCAAGTACTGACTCTATGGTGGTTCAGGAAGTATCCTCGCGCGTGCGTGCAAGCTTGGCCCCTCCCAGCTTGTCGGTAGATGTGGTCCAAAGTTCACGTTGGTACGGTAGATCATTTGAGCTAGAGTTATATGGATTGCCGTTTCAAGGCATAGTTAGCTCTCGAACCGCTCTGGCTGCCGGGTTGATTCTCCTAACTATAGTAGATGCTTTGAATGAGCTGGGCTGGGAGGTGAAGGCCTCTCTTGACATATCGGGTAAAGTGAGGCATCGGACTCGGAAGGATCGTCCTAATGAAACTGAGAAGCAGGACTTATCGTCGTTATACTTTCTCAAAGCGCATTCCGCGTGAATTTTTCAACCTTGTATTGTCTTAGTAACCTGGGTACACCTCGTTCGTGCCCCGTGTAGGTTTCACTTTATCCATTTAGATCATGGAACAGTGATACATTCGTTCAGTGTTTGGTAAGAAATCCTGTTCTATCGCATGTAGTTATTTCTCATTGAATGGGTTGCGTCTGTTGCAGCGGCCTTGAAGGGCTGTACGAGCCCCATCCGGACAAGACTACCCCTCAGGGTCTTTGTGTTATTGCCCTCTGTGGTCTAGGGGCGCTCTACACTCTCAAGTGTCCGGAAGAGGTCAAGCAGGCGGTTCGGAACGCTCTGGGGAGAAAGCATCTGAAGAGTGATGGGCCGTCCATTAAAGCTAAGGGCCTGTACAAGTTCAAGCTGGGGGGCTGGCTGTGGATGGCTAATGGGGTAAAGACTGTGGAGGTCCGCAGGGTGGTATTGAGCTTCATAGAAGAGTTGGAAAAAGTTCGCTGGGAGATCGTTGAGAGCGTGGACATGTCCAGATCCGGGTACCTCCAAATGTTAATTTTGAGGCGCAGTGACGATGATTTCGAGAGGGGTCGCCGCAAGAACTTCCTGGTTGGCCTACATGGTAGTGACGATCTCCGTTTTATATGTGATGATGAGCCTACCCGAGTGCATGCGATTACTGAAGCTGCTCGGCTCGGTATTGAATCGTCTTGGAAGATTTCCAGAGAAAGCGAGTATGGCGGAGCTCATCAGTTTGTGTTGAATAAACGACCTTTCGGAACGCTGGGCGCGAACGGCGAGGATTCTGTCAAGATCAGGAGGATGCTGGTGGCGATGTGCGCTCAGATAGAGAAGGCTACGGGCTATCGCTTGGCGAAGTCGTTAAACTTATCGGCAGGCCAGGCAAGCAAGTCCAGTATGGTCTTTCGGTATTATGAGGACTCGAGGGATTGCGGTGAAGTTACCTACGTTGGTCTCAGCCTGAATGACATAGATGATGTGCGGTTGATAAGCCCACCATGGGACTCTCTGGACGAGACTATAAAAGATACCCTCCGCAAGGCGATTGTGGAAGCCTGGCCCAAGGGCATCCAGAAAGAGAGGATGTACGGCGAGGCTTATGAATGGAAACTGTCTGGGCGGCCCTGGGATGCATATGGCACTGATACTGTCGATTCGAGAATCTTGGTTGGGAGAATGTTGAAGGGGATGTGGTCGCTGGGATTCGAACTCCTGCCTAAAATTGACTGCAGTGGTAAGCTAGCCGATATGTCCTTAATGGTATTCAGAAGGCCTCGACAAGGCAATGTTCCTCTGCCTCCTAACGAGCCCGTGCTGGGGGTCTCTCTACATGATACTGACGATATCAGGATAACGTGCACGGACGAGACGGTGGTAGATAACCTCGAGGGGTTTGTGCGGAATGCTATGATGAGACCGGCTCTATCTGCTGACCCTGTCAAGCGTTTCGGTCGCTACGGCCGATCCTTGCAGATGAAGTTGAATGGCTGCCCCTTCCATACGTGCACTAATTCCCATAATGCTCTCTACTGTGGTACTGTCCTATTGGCTTTAGTTGATCTTCTGTATCAGCAAGGATGGGTCTTGAGGACAGCGCCTGACGTATCTAGGAAGTACTATGCTGATGATAAGAAGCAGTATAAGCTTGATACTGCTACCATGTATTTCACGAAAGCTCGTACCTAGTGTTCCCTTTGGTGTGACAGGCATTGAATCCCTGTGATTTCATGTGATGGCGGGCAATGAATTTATAGATGTCCATATTAATGCAGCAGCTTGAAGCGTGTTTCGTTAGTTCGGATGAATATACTGCATTTGGCAAGTCCAGCTCAGTATTCCTTCACCTATGGAAACTCTCGCCGACTCTCCGGTATCGACATGAGCCAGCCTAAGATCAGCTGTTCGTTCTAGTCGCGGTATGGCATATCTGCCCCAAGTAAGATTGGCTATACTAATAGCGAAATTGATCTCTACTGTTAGTCGAGATTGGCCTTACTCCGGTGGGGAGAATCGTTCGGGTCGTCTTATGCTGTGAGGTTGCGGAATTAATTGCACTGAGTAATATCTTGGGGTGGCATAGTTGCCCCGCTTGAAGGGAATAATCGCACTGAGGCATATGTTGGGGTAATAAGGATGCCCCGCCTCGAGGAATTGAATCTATTGAGACCTATATGAGGGCATAGTTGCCTTACTCGAACAAATTGATTGTGCCGATGTGCATATTGGGGTGGCATAGTTGCCCCACCTAGAGGAATACGTATCGGATGAGATGGGGCATTGGAGTAAGGAGGATCGTCCTAATTAAACCAGGACGCAGTACGCCTCTTTGGGGGGAGTGCCCCTTCAAATGGGCGCCTCCTAGTTAACTTCTTATTCTTATTCATCTGACTGTATCTGCTTCATGGTTGGGGCTAGTCTTATCAGATTCTGGAACTGTCTTTCTATAGCATTCCTCTAGTGTTCGACGACGGGCTTTATTTCATTGGTTGTAGTTAATTTTTGTTACATGGGTTCGGTCTGTTGCGGCGGCTTGAAGGGGCTGTACGAACCGTCCCCGGACAGGACTACCTCTCAGGGCCTTTGTGTCATTGCTCTGTGTGGTTTCAAAGCACTGTATACTTTGAAGTGTCCGGAAGAGGTTAAACAAGCCGTCCGGAATGCCTTGGGAAAGGAGCATTTGAGGGGAGATGGGCCTTCCACCAAGGCTAAGGGCTTGTATAAGTTCAAGCTCGACAGTTGGTTGTGGATGTCCAATGGCCAGAAGACGGTAGAAGTCCGCCGGATGGTATTAAGATTGATAGAGGAGCTAGATGCAGTGCGCTGGGAGATCCTTGAAGACGTGGACATGTCTAGGTCGGGGTATCTTCGAATGTTAGTTTTGAGGCGTAGTGACTCTGATATTGAGAGGCCTCGTCATAAAGATTTCCTGGTGGGTCTGCATGGCGGTGATAGCATTCGTATCACATGTGATGATGAGCCTGGTCGTGTACATGCGATTACTGAAGCTGTTCGACTCGGTATTGAATCTTCCTGGGAAATCGTCAAGGAAGGAAAGTATGGCGGTGCTCATGAGTTTGTATTGGATGGATGGCCATTTGGCTGCATGGGGACTAAAGTCGAGGATTCTGTGAAAGTTAGGAGGATGCTGGTAGCGATGTGCGCCCAGATAGAGAAGGCTACGGGTTATCGCATGGCGAAGTCGTTGAACTTGTCGGCGGCTACGTCGGGTAAATCCAGTATCATCTTCCGATATCATGACGACGCTAGCAAGCATGGCGAGGTGACCTACGTTGGTGTCAGTCTGAATGATAAAAATGTCGTACGTTTGATAAGCCCCCCATGGGACTCTCTGGATGAGACTGTGGAGGATACTCTCCGCAGTGCGATAGTGGAAGCCTGGCCTAAGGGCATTCAGCAGGAGAGGGTGTACGACGGGGCTTATGAATGGGAGCTAGCCGGGTTGCCCTGGGACGCTCATGGTACTGATTTGGTCGATTCGAGGATCTTGGTGGGGAGGATGTTGAAGGGGATGTGGTCGCTGGGATTCGAACTTTCGCCTAAGATTGACTGCAATGGCAAGCTGGCCGATATGTCCTTAATGGTATTCAGAAGGCCTCGACAAGGCAATGTTCCTCTGCCCCCTAACGAGCCCGTGCTGGGGGTCTCTCTACATGATACTGACGATATCAGAATAACGTGCACGGACGAGACGGTGGTAGATAACCTCGAGGGGTTTGTGCGGAATGCTATGACGAGACCGGCTCTATCTGCTGACCCTGTCAAGCGTTTCGGTCGCTACGGCCGATCCTTGCAGATGAAGCTGGATGGTCGTCCCTTCTGTACACATACTAATGCCCATAACACTTTGTATTGCGGTACTGTGCTTTTGGCCTTATTGGATGTCCTGTATCGACAGGGATGGATTCTGAGGACTTCGCTCGACGTGTCAAGGAAGCAGGTCGGCACCGATAATAGCCAGTCCAAGCTGGATGCTGCTGCTATGTATTTTACGCACACACGTATCTGATGGCCCTTATGGTAAGATACGGTATTCACGGAGTGCATTCTTGAAGCACTTTAATTCGACTCTTCTAAGTGTTCAAATTCGAACTAAAATGATTCGTGTTTCGTTGGTTTGTATGGGTAGGTTTTGTCTCCGATGATCTACAGGATACTATTACCGTCTTGAATGGGCAACAGTTCTCCCGTGGGCGTGTCGATCTTCGGCATCGACACGCGTCAACTCAACCAACTCCGCATCGGTTTTGGTGGGGTTAAAGGATTCCATGATCCCCAGCCCAACACTCCTACTTCCCAAGGCTTCTCAGCTCTGGTCCTCGCCCATAATAGTCGTATATATGCGTATAAGTGTCCAGAAGAGGTCTTGGAGGCTGTTCGGAGAGCTGTCGATAAGAGTCTCATTAAGAAAGATAAGAAATGTAGTAAGGCTGATGGCTTGCACGAATTTGAATTCAATAAGTGGATCTGGGCGGCCCATGGGCAGAGCACAGTGGATGTGAGAAGATATGCTGTGAACATCGTGGAGAGCTTGAGGGAAGCTGGTTGGGGTATTTTGGATGATATTGATATGTCCAGGCCATTTTTCGTGCAAGTTTGGGTGCTTCATAAAATTGATCAGATGTCAGTTCGTAGTCCCCGGAGGGATATCCTCATCGGCCTTCATGACAAAAACGACTTACGTGTTGTTATGAGTCCTCAGGAAGAGCCTAATCAGCAGTATACGGTTCAAGAGGCTGTGAGGCAAGGTATTGTGAATTCATGGCAAATCAGCAGTGAAACTGACTACAGTGGGGCTTATCAATTCCAGCTGGCTGGCTCCCCCTTCTCTGCTGGTGAAAACCGCACAGTCCCGGCTAGACAGACTCTTCTGGGTGTCCTTACGGAACTGGAACGAAAGGCTGGGTATAGGCACTATAGGAGTCTGATGTTGTCTATGAACCTAGGCTGTAAGTCGAGCCTGCTGCTACGTATACCACCTCCTGATGCTCCGAAGGATAGGGGAACCTATGTGGGTATGCATCTTGATGGTGGCGGTATTATAAGGATATTCCCGAGCCCAGGAGAATTCCTGGATCCCTTCTTACAGCAGGAATTGGGGTTGGTTATTGGGCAGAGTTGGAGCCGTGGGATCAAGTTGGAGGAAGGTCGTGATAATGCTTATGGATGGGAACTGAATGGTCACCCTTGGGAGACGCAGTACGAAGATATGGTTGAGGTGAATATTTTAATGGGGAAAATACTGCAAAAGATGTGGTCGCTGGGATTTGAACTCATGCCCAAGGTTGCCTTCACTGGTAGGCTTGCCGAGACCTCCTTTATGATCTTCCGTAAGCCTAGCGGAGCGATGAGGAAGGCAGAAGAACCGGTCCTCTGTATATCCTTTAATAACATCGATAAGGTTAGGATATGTTCCCCCGACGACGCTCTGGTTGCAGAGTTACAGCCTAGGATTCGCATGGCTTTTTGCCCACCAGAGTTCCCTATCGAGGCGGTCCAAGACCTGGGCAGTTACGGCAGGTCAGCTCAGTTCCAGCTGGTTAAGTCTCCCTTCCACACGTGGATGCCTGGGCCTAAGACCACTATGTACGCGACAGCTGTTCTGCTCACTGTTGTCAACATTATGGCCGAGTTGGGGTGGCACTTGAAGACATCGCTGGACCTCTCGAGCCTATGTATCTTCACCGATAACAGTAAGTACAGGGAGGAACTCTCTTCTCTTTATTTCACAAGGAAGTGAGTCACTGCCTTATGCTTCTGTGGAGGGAAGGGCAGTCTTCGGTCGATACAGTTTTGATATTACATCTTTGATATTCCATTTAAAGTTTTGTCTTTGCCTAGATGGCCTCGTTGTGTTGGTGAGGGGTTGTAGCCATATTGTCCTCTATTCGTTGAGCTCACGTTCATAGGCTGCCGTTTCTTATCGAATTGGTATATCACAAAATGGTAGTGTCTGGTATGCTTGGGGAATGTGATGGGAATGGGGCTTTCAGGGATTGCTCTAATCTTAGGTTGTCAAGCAAGCTACATTGCTAACGTGTTGATGTTGCTGAGCATCTTGAAAATTCGACTTTGTAGTGGCGGTTTTCGCTATTCGTACGCCTTGGGTGGTCTCTCATCATCGTATCAGTTTCATAGTACTGTTCCTATATGGTGTTCAAGGTGGAATTCCAAGAGGCCTATCCCTTCGTGCCAACTTCAGCAGGCTTCTGTAGTATAGCCATACTGGGCTACGATAAGATTTATGTTCAACGAGGACCACAGCATCTGGTGGACGCGGTAAGACACGCCATAAATAGTTGTTGGGCTGAGGGCATACAGAAGGATGAGAACCTAAAAGACTCTACTGGTGTGCACAAGTTTAAGCTCAGTGGATTCCCTTGGTGGAATTTCAAAGGGGATCGCTTCGAGACTAGTAGGCTGACGTTGGGTCTGTTGGCGGCTGTGCAGCGTTCGGGATTCCGGATGGTTTCTGATGTTGATATATCCCATCGCAAGCTGGGTTTCCTTAAGGTGTGGATCCTCAGGGCCTACGCTAATGATACCACTCCTTTGCCAGATCTGTGTCTGGCTCTACAGGGTTGGTCAGGCGTCACCGCAGTGACTAGTGGTATGCCCCACGAGGCTCGAGAGCCTCTGGTAGCGGCTATTAGAAGTGGTTTAGAGACGGCTTGGGTCGTTGATGAGGTAAAGGAGTCCCCTGATGGTGTCGATCTCTCTCTTGAGACCCTTCCCTGGATTTGTTTCGGCTCGGATGGTGTCCAGGCTAGGCAGGCTGTATTGGGCGCACTGGTCTCGCTGGAGAAGAGAGTCGGTTATCGACTAGCAACCTCTGTTAGAGTGGCTGATAGTCGCGGATTGAAACCGAAGCTGGTATTCCAGAAGATGCCACAAGAAGCCGATCGGGCGGAATATGTGGGACTTAGCTTTAACCAGATGGACCGTGTGAGGCTGTTTGGACCGCCCCATCAAGGTTTGGACCAGTTTTTGGTATCGGCTATTTCGGGGGCTATAGCTGCGGGCTGGCCGAGAGGGTGCTCGAGACAGCAGGAATGTGGAGAGGCGGAAGAGTGGGTCCTTAAGGGCTTCCCTTTCGACGCGTTCTTCAAGTCTAGAGTGGACACAAGGTTGCTGTTGTCGAATATATTGCAAGTGATGTGGCAGCAGAATTTCGAGATAGCCGGTGTGGTTGAGGGGAAGTTGCCTGTTATTTACTGGCGTCGTTCAGAGAATGCCAGTAAGGATATTAGAGGACCAGTAAACCCCGTTGTTAGTGTTATGTTCAATGCCCCCAATAAGATTAGAATTACCAGTACTGACCAGCGCTCCTTATCCCCGGCTATTGCTGCAGTACGGGAAGCTCTGCAGTCTCCTCAAGTCTGGAAGGACGTTCTGAAAGAGGATTCGCTCTATGGTCGAAGTATTGAGTTCAAGCTGGACAACTGGCCATTCTTCCGTAGGCCGGTGGGGTCCAATGCGGTCCTGTCCACTTCTATTCTCCTCAATGTGATAAACGCTATGGCCTCAGTAGGCCTGACGTTCAAGGCGTCTCTCAATCTAGCAAGGCACCGTTCGTGCATGGGTTCACTGTTTTTCCAATGATGAAAACACCCCATATGAGTTCTTGTTGTTGTTTTTGCTGCTTTTTGTATCAGTAATTGCAGTTGGTATAGTATTGAAATACAGCACCCAAGTTTCTGGCTTCTACCTAAGTTTGTTTCCCACACTGTTTGAGGCTGCCTTAGTGGTTCAAGTGGAATGAATAAGGAGGTGACTTGATAGTAGCTGTTTTCTGGCAATGGATCAACCAACGGCGAGCATGAAGACACTTGGAGAGGAATCAGCTGCTGTTATTGACTTAAGTGAGTTCGGGTTGGTCTGTTCGCGGACCTAATCCGTATCTTGCATGGGTGGACCTAGGATATGCTTTTCGATCTCCATAAGGAATCTTACCCCAGGTGAAAAGTCTGTTGATGGTGATGTTCATATGGGGGAAGCTGTGGAGTCGGTAGAGGCGGAGCGAAGTGTTTCAGGAGTTGCTAAAAGGTAAACAAGAACCTCGCTTTCTTAGGGTGCATATCTCTGTATCAGGTCATCAGAGGTTATACACAATGAACCACCAACGCAAGTGTAGGATTGGTATTGGTCGGAGTGGCTATGAGAGACTAGTAGCGTTAGGTACCTCCCTCCTGAGCTCGGTGCTCCGGCCTTCTCTGTGACGACTCCGCCTCGACGACCTATTGCTTATGATGAATATGAGATGGACAACGGCAGTAGTCGCATCGCGTATCTTCGCAGTGTCCTACCGTAGCACGATTTCGGAATTTCGTGGCGCGTGAAAAGTTTTGCCCTCAGAACTCAGCCAGTACCGGTGCCTCCACCGATGCAGTATAGAATGCCAACCTCTGGTGGTGACACTCATTTCAATGACGAGGAGAGGCGACGTGTTGCGCTTAAGGCTGATGCTAAGAGGAAGGAACTCAGGGCTGCCTCAGTGCTCCTCTATACCATTGATTTTAAGAAGGCATTGGAAGAGTACTCGGAATAACTTCGCTCCGCTAAGATTTTGATACTTTTTGTCTAGATATTTGCAGCAACATGGTATTCAGCTCGAAGTGGATGATTATTCGGTGAACAGAGGGGAGATGATGGAGAAGGTAAAGGGTCATCGTGGTGGTGGTGGTAGCTGGGGTCGTCAGTATGTGTGGCTGCTGCCCCTCAGGGTCTCCCCTATCGTTGTGTTGTATGGTGGTATCAGCAGCCTAATGGGGGTGGGAGGATCGACTTTGATGGTGGTTATCAATCGGACTATCGTCTAGCTCTCCAAGCAGCGGCACATGCGGCTATAACGTTGAAGGGAATACCATTGGATGACCTACTGGAAAAGAACAGTAATAATAATAATACTATTTGGGCTTATGGTCATCTTCTTTGTTTTTATAACAACTCTTGAATCGTCGTCTATGCCTTTCTTATGAACAATAACTTGTATGGTCATTCATAGTATGATCACATCTAATACAGCATCGATGAGGTCGGTATAGGATGCGCTAGGATGAATGCTTGGGTACTAGCAGTGCTTGGCGTAGGGCTATGACTGAGCCTAGAAGGGTTAGTAATTACAACACCGACTGGCGGACGTAGGCTGGAATATTACTTGGTAGTCTCTCATATTTCGGCTGTCCACTAGGGTCACTCAGTAGAAATGTGTGCAAGAAAAACGCGCGTGGTCCGGACGGAGCTGTTATTCTTGCTAAAATGGGATGATTAATATGATGGGAAGGGGCCAATAGCTTAGTATAGCAGACCACTGTCGTTGGCCGTAGCGGCGGGCTCCTCATTGTTGTTCCCAGTGATGCTGTCCTCATCAACTGCCTCTTCCCCATCGAGTCCGTTAGTGCAGGTGGGATCTATGTGGGCAGGAGCGATAAGGTAGGCCCAAGACCCCAATGAGGAAGATTCATGATGGACATAATACGGTTATTATGCCCAACTACGGTTTAGGGCACTAATCTAGTGCCCTACGGGTAAAATAAACACATGGGAGATAGCATTGACGATCCCAGACGGGAAATAGATGATCATCAGCATTTAGCTCTGAATTCTATCGCAGGGAATATCTATAGGACTCTCTGGGAACACACGATGGGAGATAACGGCATTGAAATTTTCTACCTATCATATACCTACCTTTTACCCGATTCTTGAAACGTTGAAAGCCTGCTCACGGCGGTAGTTGCCATAACTCTGAGATTCAGTTGGGAGATTCAGGATGGGCTCGACAACTTGTCATAAGCACTTTGTAGTTTTTCCGTCATCAGTAGTGTTATTATCATTTTGGAAGGGCACATTAGCGCAGTAGTCTTGATCGGTCTTGTATCACATGTAGTATTTGTCACTGTTGAGATCCTTTGTATATTCTCTTACTCTTACTATTCATGGTATTGTTTTTTCTATGTTCACTTTATTGTGACAGGTAGTAATTATGGTAATTCCGTGATACCGGCTACTACGGCGAGGCTGAAGGACGTGCTGAAAGAAGGAGGAGATGAGGGGAAGGAGATCATCACCTTCACTGAGGCCCAGCGAGAGGTGCTACTTAATGGCTGATTGTTCCTTGTCTAGTCGGGCTGGGGGGCGGTGTGGTTGTCTAATCGTATGCTTTTTAGGTCCAGGATGGCGATGAACTGCATAAGGAGTATCAGTATACGGCTAAAGTGGCAGGATGGGGAGGAGAGGAGACTGCTGAGTTTACAGGAGGATGGCATGCTTCTGCTATGGTAATTTTCGCGCGCCACGAAATTATGGATGTTGCTTTGATTCAGGATGCTAAGAATGACTCCTGCCAGAAAGTATGGTCGGAGATCGATGCGAAGGAGCGAGCGAAGCGGGAGGAGGAGGAAGCTGAGCGGATGGCCAAGGAGAGGGAGGCTAGGATGAAGGAACAACTTGAAAAAGATAAGGAAATTAAGGAGAGGCTGGCGAAGGAAAAGGAGCGTGAGAGAGAAGCCAGGATAAAGGCGGCGCCGGTGAGGATGTCAGCAGTGGCGGCTAGGTGGGGGTACTGGGTTGGGGCCTAGGGGTGGATGACTAGTCATGCCAGTTACAGTGATAAGAGGCAACTTGGGCAGACTGGGGGAGGACCGGACAAGAGGCCCAGGTGAGAGGGACTACTGTCATGTGCTTGGAAGTAATTGTTGGTTGTCAGAGTCGCTGCCTCGTATGAGCAGCAGCACCAGCAGCAGATGCCACAGGGAGGTTCAATGTTGAGGAGGGAACCAGTACAGCAACAACAACAGCAGGGAACACATAGGTGGTATAGTTCTTACGCTGGGGTAGACATCTCTTCTTACTGTGGCTAGGCCCTACCCTAGTCCGGCACCTCCGTACCAACAACGGTCGTATGCTCAGCACAACCAGCAACAACAGATGTAGGGGAGGTCGGTCTGCCCTGCTTGCTGTATTGGGTGTTTCTTAGTAGTAACAGGCCACCAATGCACTCAGTACCTCAACACCAGACGCCTACTGCTCAGCCGGCAGTGGGAGCATCAATGAATCGGGCAGGTTTCGGATCTTACGGGTGAGGAGTGGCATCTGGGAGTTGTTGGCTGATAGCATGCCAGGTCGTCATCGGCGGCACCACCAGCATCAACAGCAGGAGGACCGTGGCAACAGCAGCAAGGTGCTACGATGATGGCAACAGCAACACCAGCAGTTGGCGGCGCCTATCAGTCGAGGAATCCTCTGCCACCCCAGCCGTACCCACAGTCTAGTGTGGCGGATATGGCGGCTAGAGCTGCTCAGATGTCAGCAGCTGCTAGCTACTACGGTCAGCAAACTGTGAAGCAACAACCGGGCATGGCTAGTTATGCTACCACCGCTGCTACTGCTACTGGTGGTGGTACGACTCAGCCGTTTGGTAGACATGCGGCTGTGTCCTCTACCTCGTATGCTCAACAACTACCTCCTGCCGCTACTGCTCTCAATGCTGGACAGTATATGGCTGGTAGCCAATATAGTAGCGGTCTCACTCAGCAGCAACAACAGCAGTACAAGTCAGTGCAGTCTTCGGGAGGGCTGGGGGTGTATGGTGGCGCTGCTAGCAGTAGTGGGCAGCAGACTGCAATGCCAATGTATACTGGTATCTATGGCCAGCAACAACAACAGGCTCGTACACCAACGCCAGGGCCCAGTGCTCAGCCAGCTACTGCTGCTGCTGGAGGTGGGCAGGCACCCTACGCTGGGCAGGCTGTGAAGGCAACATCATCGTTGGAGGAGTACGCAGCAGCTCTCGCCACCTATCAGAAACAGATGGCCGAATACGCTGCCAAATGCTCAGCATACTACGCTCAACAACAACAACAGCAACGTCAGTAGAGGAGTACGAATATTATTACTATTTATATTGCCAGTGCGAGTGTCGTGTTCGGAAGTCTCTCGTGGGGGTAATGGCAACAAGCTAGAAACGGAAACTGTGTCCCTAAAAAACAGTACGCTGGTGGTGCGATGGCACTTCGAGATGTTGTCGAATTTACTATTTTGATAAGCCCCTGGCAGCAGATCACTTCCTCGTCCGGATCCAGGATTGTTTCATGTGTTTCTCGTTGTCAATTCGTATTAGGAGGAGGACCTCCAACATCACTATTGATGAGGAATGGCAGCAAATTGATAACACGGCTACTTGCTACCCGTACAGCTACTGCATGACTCGGATGGGGATTTTCAAGTCCGAGTAATCTGAAGTTGAAATACGCAATTGTTGGCCGTCGCACTGACTTGATTAAGAATGGACACAGTCGCTTCAAACGACGTAAGTCTAGCTACTGTCTGGGTAGTTCTTGACCAGCGAATAATACTCTTCTTCCTCAAACACCTCCGGCATGAGTTCATGGGTTCATAACTTCCATGGTGGCCTATGCAAACACAGTCCCTGAATAGCACCCTCCGTTCGGGTCGTTGCTGGGTCTCTGGTTGTCGCCGCGCTCATCAGGGCAGAGCTTGGTGAGATGTCTGTGTTATATTCCACTACCACATGACGGCAAAACGCGAGTGTTTCGGCATGAACGCACGAACTCATAATTGCATTCCCTTCAAATACGACTGAATCTACAACCCACTGATCAATTGCAGATAGACCGATTCTATCATCTCACTCACATGATATTGAGGCGGTACGAGTATATCCATCGCAACGACTGTCACAGTAGATGTCGTGCCATCGAGCATTACCGAGGGCGGCCTGATTTGCCTCGTCAAGCTGATATGGATGTGCATGAGAATGCAACCCACTCGCAGATAGGTTGATAACCAGTGGCCGCTCTGCATGTCATCACTGCTGGGTCCATCATCATCAGTGAATGGTAGAGGAATACCAGAATGCTACATCCTGCTACTGCAGGGGTCCTGCGACCGCAGTATACCCACGAGTCGTGGGCCACGACGTGAGATTGGAAGCAAACCTATCCGTATTATGTTATTGATATTCTTGGATAGGAGACTCTCCTGAGGAGATGATTCTGAGTCCTCGTGTGTGCGCCACATTTCGGGCATCCTTCCTCCTCATCACACTCGGAAGGAACAAATAATGCGAACGATCGGTATGAAATTTTTGGAATGAGGCGTCATTCGGCTATGCGACTAAGCATAGCGCTTGCGGCTCGGATAACCACTACCTTCTTTCTTCCTCGATGAGCTCGAGTGCTGACAAATTAGCAGTTACAACATCAGGGGCATCCAAAAGGCACGAGCATTGATTATGACGTCATGGTGGGAACATCTACCGTTTTCTCTGAAATTCATGTCAATCGGCATCGGGGTGGTGCTGTGGTGACCAAAACTTTCTGTCACAACTCCCAAGGTAAGGAAGAGATTTACCATTGGGAAATTCTCGAAAGCATCACCCCCGGCTAGAGCCCATGCAGCATGTTATGATCGTATACGGGGGCTGTCGAATTTGGACATGTGAACTTCCATACAGGTCCTGCGAAGTACCCTTTGTGTATCGGCTTTTCTGATTAATGGTATCGATTGACATCACCAGCTTACCGGATATCACCAAATATCCTACCTGGAAGACGATGGAACTCTCGACGGAACTCTTTTGATATGTGAAGCGGCAGTTTTTCTACCCCTCCGCTGCATCCCAGTCAGAGCTGTCTCCTCGCACACAATAGCCCTATTCACAATGCAAAGTCATGCAAAGTTAGAACTAGCTTACGGGTTTGTGTGATTATTTGAGCTGGCTACTAGCTCCACGGATTGCGCATGTCAAAATCATTCTTGCCAGCCTTTTTTCATCCCGCAGAGTATAGATGCTTATCGACCTCACACGCATTGTCCCGAAGCCAGTCCTCTTCTACCAGGGTCTAGCATTCACTCTCACTTTCCTCATCTATGTGATGGTTCATGCAATGCGCAAGTCCATTTCGAGTGCCGCGCCGTTATTGAAAGCAGAAGAGTTCGGTTATCCCACGGCGTTCTTCGGCGCGATGGATGTGGTTTTCATGATTTCCTACGCTATCGCAATGCTTTTTACTGGTATACTAGGTGATATCTACAACCCGATGTTAGTTGTCTTGCTATTCGTTGTTCTGGCCGCAGCAGTTCAGTGTCTATGTGGGATTCTCATGGTGCTCTATACCTCCAAGGGTTTTCATTATTTGTACTACGTACTCAATGGTCTCAATGGTGCCGCTCAGTCTGCCATTTGGCCAGTACTGGTGAAGATTATGGGGGACTACTTCGATCAGTTACACTCAGGGTTGATTTTTGGTTTCTGGGCAACCAACTCTGCGGTTGGAAACATCGTCGGCTCGAGTTTGGCCTCACTTATGATTGTTATTTTCGGTGGAACTGGTGAGGTTGTTATCGCTTCGACTTTCATTTCTCCATGTTTGATCGTGGTTATCGTGACGTTGATATCTTTGTTTATGCTCCCTTCTAGTATAGAGAGTGTCCTTTCAAGTACAGGAAGTACAACTCGTGCGACGATTACAAGCAGCGATAGTGATGAGAGTCACGTTAATGCCGATCTTCCTGCTATGCGAGATGAAGAGCATCCTATCAAGTTCTGGAGAGCGTGGCTTATTCCTGGCGTATTGATATTCGCTCTGACCTATGCATGTGTTAAGGGTGTAAACTACGCTATGTTCTTCTGGCTACCACTTTACTTGAACGAACATGCTGATATTCCTCCTGAGAAGGCCAACCTATTCGATATGCTGTACAACATAGGCACGGTATTTGGTTGTATCATCTGCGGTTGGGTATCAGATTACATGGCTAGGGTACAAGGATCAGGAAGATCTCCATCACTCTTTTTCTTTATTTTCTTGGCTTTGATCCCAGTATCTCTGCTGCATGTTGACGACCCCACAGTTGTCTATTTGAGCGTGATGTTGCTCCTGGCAGGCTTCTTGATTGGAGGTGCATCGAATCTTGTCGGTAGTGTGGTATGCACCGATATTGGTCGTCAAGATGCTCTCAAAGGTAACCGCAAAGCAGTGAGTCAAGTGACCGGTATCATCGATGGCACTGGTGCATGCGGAGCCGCTGTACAGCAGGGATTAGTCTCATGGATAGCTACCTATAGTTGGGACGGTGTTTTTATATTGCTACCTGTTTCTCTCGGACTCTCTTGCATTCTTCTTGGGACACGAGCCTATAAGGAGACTAAGGGATTCCTGAAGGGGTTTAGGTCTCCCAGGCAGCAGAGAGTTCCCACCGATGTATCTAAGTGAACATTTTTGAATATTTCTTTCTTCATGTTTCTTTTACTACTCAAACGTCTCTCCTGTGATATCAGTCGTACTCTAGTCCTCGCGTAATTGACTGTACCACTGAAGTCGATTTAATTTAATATCGTTTCACATCTCTTAGATCTCGAGTTGTAAATTGGTGCTTGTCCGTCTTGTATTTACGAGAGTAGACTTGGGTAGTTGTACTTGTACATTTTCTAGGATCAACTTTCCCGATGAAGTAGTCTATGCTACTGCACGATTTGGCTAAGTAGGATCAACCCTCGCGAAAGGGGTGCCTATGCCACTGCACGATTTGGCTAATTAGGATCCACCCTTGCGAGAGGGGTGCCTATGCCACTGCACGATTTACCTAATTAGGATCAACCCTCGCGAGAGGGGTGCCTATGCCACTGCACGATTTATCTAATTAGGATCAATGCTCGTAAGAGAGGCGACTATGCCAGTACAAGATCTGCCTTATCAAGACTAATTTTTCGACTAGTTTCCATAGTTGGTGACTACGTCATTCCAAGGCCTGCCTCATTTTTCCTGAGAGGGGTTGTGACTGATGTTTGTCACTCTTGAACTCTCATGTATCCTCGTTGCAAGGCTCTCCTCCCGAGAGACTCAAGCCTATTTTGTCGGCCGGTTCCGAAATAAAACAGGTAAGAAGAGTTTTTCATCTGAGCTTCATCTCATGACTGTGTGGACAACCTCGGAAGGATTCTGCACTCTTGTTGCAAGGCTGCCTTTCCCCGAGTCTAAAGCCTATTTCCTCGGTTGGTTTCGGAGTGAGGTAGACAACACCGAAAATATGGTTACAACCGGTCCTTCCAGGCACAATTTTGCCTCGAATTTTGACAAATCCAGGATCCAAGGTCGATTGCACTGAGGGGCAGATACGCCACTCGATCCAGGAAGTGCACACTAATGATCGCATTTTCCCATCATTCAACTTCTATCCTTTCTCCCAAACATGAACAGTCATTTCTCTTTTCTCTCACTCACCCTGAGTCGATACAGCAGCAGTAAAGTGAATCGTTGTAACAAGACACGAACATTCATGGACAACACGACGTTCATACAACATAGGCGCATGTATATCAGGAAGCTACCGGCCGGCACCGGCTGCGGAGTCTCCAGTAGATCTAACGCTCAACATAGGGTCGGATGACTCCGACCTCCGTCGGTCTGAGCTACTCGACCCTCCCTGGAACAGCATGACATTTACTGAGAGCAACCACGCTGAGACAGCCTCCCACCTTCAGTAAAGGTTGGGAATCCTCCAAATCTAAATCACAATCATGTTCTTCGTGGTCAATCACATGCTTTATCATGCCGCGGACCTGAAATTTATCAGATGCATTGCCGTTGGATGCCAAAGACAGCGTGATGCCTTACGATTTTGCCGAACCAATACAGCTGAAGACAATAACCGCCGCTAACGAGGGTTATGCAGAGGATAATCCGCCAATTCATTCGACTGTTGATGGCCGAACTGTTCCAATGCACGAAGACGTGTATAATAGCGAGCAGTGGAAGGAGGACTGAAAAACGAACGTGCCCAAGGGACCACGACGATATAATGGGCCACCCCGGAATAAGCCGAAGGTTATCGTCATAACCACGCCATTGGCTGCGTAAAGCTTGCCTCCAGTGATGCCTAGCTCTCTGAGAACATGGAGCAGGCACACGAAAGGACTAGACGCCTCCTGAATCAAGGAAAGGTATGAACTATCAAACGAAGATGGAAGCTTGCCTGGAGGAGAAGGACGGCTGCAAGTAAAGAGAACACCCCTTCCGAGTAAAGAAGCCAAACAACAGCGAAAAATAGCACGTGATGACCGAGCATGACCTGATAGCATCAATTATCAATCGATCAGATTAAACTCAGTTCACCTTGTCGATGCTAGGTTGAAGGAAGACAACCCAGAGCATATCATAGACACAATAGGCCGCGAAGGCGATATAGAAAGTCGAAGTATACCTGAGAGGAATGGTGAGACCGGAAAGGGAGGCAATAGAGAACGTACTCAAGGAGGGGACCCACTATAAGGCGCGGGGAGGCTAGGCTCAGACCATCTGCTTTCAACTGTATGGCAAATACCGACACTCCAGTGATGCTGAGAAGGAGGATGAGAAGCGAATACAGCTGAGGGATGTCCTGACCTAAGAAAGGTGTTAGCTAAGCTAGTAAGATTGTTGGCCAAAAACGGCGTCATGGGGGTGAGATTGATGCTGGAAGGATTGGTGGCCCGAAGACCAGAGTTTAGGCATCCAATAGCACATACAAGGATGGAGTAGAGAATCTGAGGCGGACAAGTAAAGGTGAATGGATAGGCATGCACTTACACACCACGCCGCAGTGAAGAGCATCAGGGATAGCCAAGGGTCGGATATTCCCGGAGGAAGGAAGTGGACCGTGGCAACGTTCTGAGAGTAGGAGTATACGTGGGCTGAGCTGGTAGCGCTCTTACCTGGTCACCAGTTGAGCCCTCAAAAAGGTGCTCTACTGTAGGCCCTGGAGGTCCTACACCAAAGCTTTGCATTGAAGTTTACGAAGAGGAGGTGGAAGCCTCAATCGTAGTGAGAAAAAGATAAGGAATAGAATCACTGAAATCTAAGTGATCGGGAGAATACGAGTATCGTAATCGATTTGTAACGTGTGTGTATTGCCTTGAGCATACCGACTCCTATGATAGCTGGAAGGCTTAACAGCTACTCCATAATGAAGAGAATGAAAAGAGCGTAGGATCGATTTCACAGACGGCGAAATGCAGTAAAGTAGATTGCGCCTTCTATGGTGCCGGTAGATAAAACGTCGTACAAGCCTAGCCGCAGCCACTGTACTACCTGTGGCCTAAAGTCTCACAAACAGAATTGATCACAGATACGATGAGATTATATTCCACATATTTCAGGCGCATCACAAGGAAAACGGGGGAAAGGCTTATACCGTCGAGCTTTCCTCGGTGACCATACTCGTAGCATGAATGCATGGGTGATGGCAAGCCTGGCAGTCCTAGTATCGATCTGACCAACACTGTCCAGTAATCCCCACGGGGCGATCTGGCACTGGGGGGAGATTACACCCCTCCACATATTCTTAGCATAACCGGTTTTTCGACTCGTGCACAGCCACCACAACGACTATCATCTTGCGGCTCAGGGAGGTATGTACTCATGCTTTACCTGACATGACCTCCAAGTTTCAGGGTCTAACTCTTGGTAGTTAGTGAGAAGTCGACGGCCGGTGAAACGTTTTCTCCACATATTCTTAGCATATACGTGTTAAAATTGCGCCTCAAAATACCAACTTTTACTCGGGGAGTATATCTATAACTCCGCTCCTGATATAATGCTATACATCAACAGAAAGAGAATCGTTCATAATGGTATCCCTCCATGTTTCACTCTCATATTTGGAGGCATCCA
>NW_003212465.1:30179-31428 GCF_000006405.1 Perkinsus marinus ATCC 50983
ACTTTCCGAGACGACGACCGATATTCAAGCTGCGTCGATCATAATGGCGAGCGAGAGATTTTCGACTTGTCAAGAATTAGCAATACGATGGATTGCGTACTTTTTTGTTACTCGAACGGGTTGTTCAAAACTTCACCTCACATCGAATCTCATTTATACCAGCCATTTTCTTCTCCTACTTTCAATGGCTGAGGAGTTCGAACGTTTTAAGCGTTTCGAATACAAGGAGAACAGTAACTTGGTCCTTCAGAGGGACCCGGGTGGAGGCAGTCATCTGGCTAATGAGCCTACTGGTACTATAGGGCATCTCTAGGTCCGCCTATGATAACACATTCAACTGATCGATCGGTATGAGTGACAACGTCTTAATTCTCGCGTATGGTAGGTGAGCCTGAGACTCTGCGATATCATAAAATGCACACTATGGGCGATAAAGTGTTGAAGACTAAGCCGAAGCCAGAGGCTGCTCTTGCTGCTAAGCGCCGGCATGTGTACGAACTACCTACGACTTAGTTTGGTTTAGTCTTGTCCAATATAGGAAAGCCGTGACCGAGGCCGGAGGGGACAAGGGCCTCCATAAACGTCGGAAGGGTATTGATATCACCAAGGGGGAGACAGTGCTCACAGTCGATGAGGCAGGGGATAATGTATACAGGTAGGAGGATAGCTGATGGTAGGGTAGAGAGGATGTTGGGCTTTACAGGCCAAAGTCTCGGGCATCAGAGAGGCCTTATGATGAGATGCTATCAGTCCTGTCTACAGTACTTGTTGGTGAGACTAGTACTGTCTTGAGGGAGGCGGCCCATGAGATACTCATGGCTTTGAAGTCTGATCAGAAGGACTCATCTAAACAGAAGAACGTTGAAGAGGTAGCAAGGCGAACGCTATATCGCTGGTAATGATACGTATCAGGTGCTTCCCCCGCGATCCTTGACCCCGGAGCTCTATACTCAGCTCTTAAGGCTCTCCCAACAAATCCATGATTTCGCAGTGGATGACGATGAAGAGGGGGTAGCTGAGGCGGGGGGGGAGGATGTTGATGCAGCTCTCCTGGCTGGTGCTGCGGCGGATGATCCGGCAGGTGTTGCTGTCACGTTTGACGAGGATGATGAGAATGATGGTAGTACTACCACTGGGGGGTTTATGATAGGTGATGCTGTGGTTTAGAGATGGGAGGTGATGATGATATGTTGTACGCTGACGAGGTGTCTGATGAATCTAGCAGCGACTCGGAGGACTCGGATGCGGA
>NW_003212465.1:31528-46692 GCF_000006405.1 Perkinsus marinus ATCC 50983
AGGTGATGATGCTGACGACGGCCCGGCCTCGAAACGGAGGAACACCTCGAGCACCGACCTGCCAGTTCAGAAGATCCATTCTCATTGGCTCCAGAGGGAACTAGTAGGTCCATACCATTCCTCTTTGTATTCACTTACCTTTGGCAGGGCAAGCGCGTTAAGGATAGCTCTGAGGTCATCACTGTAGAGAAGTCTATTCTCGATGTCTTGAGGCTGCCCGACTCGCAGAGTGTTGAGAACAAACTCGTACAAATCTTCAAATACAAGCACTTCGATTTCTGCAAGATCCTTGTGAATAACAGAATCAAGATATGGTATTGCACCAAGATCAACCAAGCACAGACTCCTGGTAGGATGAGGGAGGCGCCTTGCTCGTGAGGCAGGGTACATGTTGTTGTTGTCATTTTCAGAGGAGCGCAAGTCGCTGGAGAAGGAGATGGAGGAGGACCCAGCTGCGGCTGAGGTCCTTGAGGAATGGAAGATCGCTCATCATCATGAGGACTATAAGAAGCTTGGTGATGCTCTTGATGGTGAAGGAGGAGAAGGAGGAGGCAATAGGAGGAAGCAGCTCAGGTGAGTTGGCCTTATTCGGGCGTATTCTGAGATGTGTATTAGGTCGGAGGCAAGGAAGCTGAAGGAGGGGGAGGAGGAAGCAGCGTCGTCTCTGGGTCATCAGGAGGATGGTGATGTGGAGATGGCCGAGGCTGGGGAGACTCGGGAGGCGGCTAAGATGCCTAATCCATCTAAGTTGGTTGATCTCGACTCGCTACAGCTGCCTGGTGGAGCAAGGTACTGTGGGAGGAATGATTATGGTGCTGATTATATAGGTCTCGGGTTCGATCCCTGGGAGGTGTGTTTTTTAATATTCCCGCAGGTTTATGAGTAACCAATCATTCGAGCCTGCGAAGAATACTGATGTATTCACATCGAGCCATAAGGGATATGAGGAGGTCGTGGTACAGGCTCCTCCCAAGGCTAAGGTCAAGCAGGAGTCTCTCATTAAAGTAGTATATGTTATATATGCATAGCAGTGGTAATGATGATGATGGTGCAGGTTAAAGAGGCTCTACCCGAGTGGGCTTGTCCAGCCTTCAAGCACTTCGAGAGGCTTAATGCTGTGCAGTCAAAGGTAAGGATGACCTTGTGCTAGTAGCTGATGAGTGCCCCCTTTGTTATCTGGTATCGCTCGTTGGTTTCAGGTCTTCCCTGTAGCTTATAATGAGTTTGAAGAGAATCTTCTTATGTGTGCTCCCACAGGAGCAGGAAAGACCAATGTGGCCATGCTTACTATTATGAACGTATTGAGATCGGCTCTGTTAGTATTGTTATTGCTTTTGATAGGTCCTGAAGCAGTATCGTACTGAAGATGGCTTTGATACGAGCGCTTTCAAGATGGTATATATCGCGCCGATGAAGGCCCTTGTGCAGGTATCGAACCTGGGACCTTTCGCTTATTGTCTTGGGAATTTACCGCGTTGCTATTTAGGAAGTGGTGCAATCGTTCTCATTGCGCTTGGGCGACCTCGGCCTTGTTGTGAAGGAGCTCTCAGGAGATCAGTCCCTTAGCCGTGAACAGATCGAGCAGACGAACATAATCGTCACCACCCCTGAGAAGTGGGATGTTGTCACTCGTAAGGCTGGCGAGAGCCGAGGCTTCACCGCCTTAGTCAAGCTCATTATCATCGATGAGGTGAGCGTCCTGGTTCATACGAGAGGAAGCATCCTCGACCTCCTGTTTAGATTCATCTGCTTCATGACAATCGGGGCCCTGTACTGGAGGCCATCGTGGCTCGTACTTTGCGGCAAATAGAGCAGACTCAGGAGCATGTTAGGCTGGTCGGTCTGTCGGCCACATTGCCCAATTATAAGGATGTGGCATTGTTCTTGAGAGTGAACTTGAACCGTGGCCTCTTCTACTTTGGTCAAGACTACCGTCCTGTGCCCTTGGATCAGACCTATGTTGGAGTTAGCTCTAAGAAGGCTATAAAGCGGGCTAATGTGATGAATGAGGTTCTCTTCGAGAAGGTTGAGGCTGATGCTGGGAAGAATCAGATTATTATATTCGTGCACTCTCGGAAAGACACTCTTAAGACGGCTCGCGAGCTGAGGGATATGGCTATGGAGAAGGAGATGCTTGGGAAATTCTTACCGGAAAGCGGCGCCTCTAGACAGATTATCGAAAACGAAATTGAAAATACGATAAAGTCGCCAGATTTGGGTGATCTGTTGAAGTATGGTTTCGGTATACATCACGCTGGTATGGCGAGAGTCGATCGAACTACTGTAGAGGATCTGTTCGCCGATGGCCACATACAAGTGCTGGTGTCTACTCTTACCTTGGCATGGGGCGTTAACTTACCGGCTCATACGGTCATTATTAAGGGCACGCAGGTGTATAGTCCAGAGAAGGGTGATTGGGTAGAGCTGAGCCCGATGGATATGATGCAGATGATGGGTCGTGCTGGTCGGCCTCAATATGATACTACTGGCCATGGTAGGGGGTCGGTTGCGTCGTTTTACACTTTTGGAATGTCGGTTTGGTTTCCCTGCGTTATAGGCATTTATATACGATTCGGGGTAGAGGTGTAGAAAAGGCTATATTTGCCGAAATTTTGTCAACGTGTGTAGTTGTTAGCCATTAACGTAAAATACAATAATAGTAAAATACGCGCGCTTTTTACTGCAATTTTGATCCGTCGATAAGTGAAATATAACATTCTGTTTTCAGGTATCGTAATTACGAACCGTTCAGAGCTGCAGTACTATCTCTCCTTGAACAATACACAGCTCCCGATCGAGTCCCAGATGTTGTCAGCCTTACCTGATATGATCAACGCTGAGATGGCACTGGGGACTATAGCCTCTAGGGATGATGCAGTGCGTTGGTTGGGGTATACATATCTTCATGTGAGGATGATGAAGGCACCTCAACTATATGGTGTACCTATGGGAGACGAGGAAGGGAATCCTAGAGATGACCCTAGGCTTATACAGGTGGGAAAGCAATCGCTGTTGATGGTTGAATTGCGTGACGCGCGGTATATGATGTATACTTTATTTTCTGTATGAACTTACTGATCTAGTTGAATGAATATTCTACTTATCATTATCTTGTTAATTTGATGTGTTATGGAAAAAATAGATATAGTTTGAATGTAGTTTTTCTTATGTACATATGTAGATCAACTGGCAAACATTATTATGATATAATTCCTTCGTCAAGATTATAGAAATTAGTAGAGTAAAAAGTGTATAATAATATTTGCGTACTTTAAATTGGAGTTTACTACTGAGTCCGCATGGGCAGTTGGATCAATTTCAGCACCGAGTGAATCTGTGCCATGCGGCTATGACTATGTTGGATAAGAATGGTCTGGTGAAGTACGACAAGAGAACAGGGCAATGCCACATTACAGCTCTAGGACGAGTTGCTGCGCACTACTACATCAAGTGAGACTATGTTGTGTATTTTCATGTTGTGGGAATTTTTCCATAGGTATCCTTCTATGGCTGTATATAATCAGCACTTGAAGCCGCGTATGTCTGACATAGAATTGCTCCGCTTGTTCTCTCTGAGTTCGGAGTTCAAGTATATACCTGTGAGGGAAGAAGAGAAGGTCGAGCTGAGCAAGTTGGTCGAAAAGGTATCTTTAGGTTGACTTGGTAAGATTCAGAGTATGTCCGATAGGTGCCTATTCCAGTGAAGGGTGGTGCTGAGGAGACTGGTTCTAAGATCAACGTCCTTTTGCAAGCATACATCTCGAGGTTGCCTCTTGATGGTTTCGCCTTACAAGCTGATATGGTGTAAGTGCGCGGAGTGGCGGCGCTTAATTTCGATGTGATTTGTGCATGCGTGCAGATATGTGGAGCAGTCGGCTGGTCGTATCTTCCGAGCGTTGTTCGAGATAGCCCTTCGTAGGGGGTGGGCTGACCTGGCAAAGAAGGCCTTGCTTTGGAGTAAAGTGGTGGAGAAGAGATTCTGGAGCGTACAAACGCCTTTGAGGCATTTCAAGGAGATTCCGGAGGTACTCGTAGTGGACCTATTGTGTATCTTATTGATTGAACCTCAGGATATTTTGCGCAAAATTGAGAAGAAGGATATTCGTTTCGAGCAGTACTATGACTACAAGCCGCATGAGATTGGTGAACTTCTGAGAGCGCCAAAACTAGGTAGTAAAATTACAGGTCGTGGGGATAGAACTGGGAACCTCTCGCATGGTAAAAGCGTATTATACCATCGTCGTGTCCAGGCAAGCATATATACAAGTACGTCCATCAATTCCCCAAGTTGGACCTAGCCGCCTACGTACAGCCGATAACTCGTAGCTGTCTATTGGTCGAGCTTACCTTGACTCCGGACTTCCAGTTCGATCCGAAGGTAATACAATTAATCAGTGTGGGAAAATATACGTGTTGGTGACAATATGGAAATTCTGAGGAAATTTTTTGGAATTTTTTTTGGAAATTCTCAATGGTTTCTGTACACTCCTACCGCAGCTCGGATTTCAACGGTTAGTGAGGAAAGTTCTGAGCTCAGCTGAGGGAAGGGAATATATATTATTCCAACACTGGGGTGAATGGTGACAATCGAATTCATGCATAGGTACATTCCTCCACAGAGCCTTTCTGGATTTTCGTGGAGGACACACAACAGGAGACGATACTCTACTATGAGCTGTTCGTGTTGAGGCAATCTCAAGCCGACCAGGAGCATACGCTCACCTTTACAGTGCCTATTACGGATCCTATGCCCCCACACTACTTCATCAGATGCGTATCGGACAGGTAGCATGAGGCGCACAGAGAAGGATATGCGTATTATATTGTATTTAGGTGGATTGGGGCGGAGTCTTTGTTGCCGGTGAACTTCCGTCGGTTGATATTGCCGGAACGGAATCCACCGGAAACAGAACTACTTGATTTGATGCCGTTGCCTATCACTGCATTGAAGTGGCCTAAGGCTGAGCAAGTGTTCTATGGCGCGAGTAGGGGGAGGAGTGGTATGGAATATGAATTTTCATTTTTGTTGTCTCTGTCAGCTGGCAAGTTGAATCCGATACAGACACAGACTTTCACTCAAATGTTCCAAAGTGATGACAACACGTTGCTGTGCGCCCCGGCTAACTCGGGTAAACTGCAGTGTGCTGAGTTTGCTATATTGAGAATGCTCAAGGAATATGAGGTAATGGAGGCGAAGCGAAGCGGTTTTTGTTTGCCATTTTCCTTTATCAGATCAAACGGTGTGTTTATATGTGTCCATTCGAGCGGCTTGCCGAGTTGAGGTTGACCGAGTGGCAGAAGAAGTTCGGCGTGGATGGATTGGGATGTGTCGTGACTAAGCTTACTGGTACGTGGGGCCTAGATCTCTGGTGCTTGTGATGAAGGTTATTGTGGTAGGGGAGGCCTCGCAGGATCTCAAGCTACTAGATTCATCACATATTGTGATTACAACACCTGAACATTGGGATATGATATCGAGGAGATGGAGAACTAGGAAGCCGGTCCAGCAGGTAGTAGGGATATGGGCCTGGTTTGTATCTTGCATGTGGGAACCTAGGATATGCGTGTTGGTGTAGGTGTCTCTGTTCATTGCTGATGATTTGCATTTACTCAACCATCCGAGAATCGGCGCCACTATGGAGGCTTGTGTATCGAGAATGAGGTATGCATGTGGAGTTGCTCTCGGGGGAATATTGCCATACCGCTCGCCAGGTACATCACCTCAAATCTGTCGGCTCAAGCTTCGGAGAGCGGTGAGGCCTTTAAGCCATGCAGGATTATCGGGTTAGCGGCATCGATTTCGGTATTATGGGTATTCTTTTCTCTGACGGTATATCCTGAGGCTGCCATGGACGAGGTCCCGGGTTCAAATCCTTGTTACTGTATTTTATGCGTGTTCAGAATGCCAATGATCTCGGTGGCTGGATGGGAGCTCCAGTGTCCTCGCAATTCAACTTCCCCACCAAGATCCGCGCTGTGCCAGTTAAGGTCATCATCCACGGCTATGATATCTACAGTCGCAACGCTAGGATGGCTGCTATGACCAGACCTACGTGATAATGGCGGAGCGAAGCGATTCATGTATGGCATTTTTATGTGTAGTTACAACCTTATCAAGGCTAACTCTCCCTCTCAACCCGTGGTGGTATTTGTCGGTGATCGTCGGCAGAGCCGTATGGTGGCGGCTGACCTCATGCTTCAAGCTACTGCTGATAACAGTCCCGATAGGTGGGCTGGGGCTACACCGTGGGAGTATCTTTTACATGCGTGCAGATTCCGTCATTTGTCTGAGACTGCGATGAAGGAGCACATTGAAGGGTTATCGAAGGAGTATGGTTGGAGGACTCGAGAGCGGGGTCTGGTCACATCGTTGATGCATGGTATTGGATACATGCATGAGGGGCTGAGCAACAAGGAGAGAGATGGTCTAATGGAACTGTTCGAGAGCGGTGCGGTTCAGGTAGACATCGAAAGGTCCCGGGTTCGATTCCCGCTTGTGACGTTTTTGTTCAGATCATGGTAGTGACGGTAGATCTTGCGTGGGGTCTATTGCCGCAGACTCATAATGCAGGGTGTAGGATGGTGGTGGTTATGGACACTGTTAAATACGATGCAAGGTGAGGACGGATAGGTCGTGAGTTCGATCCCGGCGATGTGAATTTTATTCAGACAACGACGTTATGTGGACTATGATGTAGCCGACGTGGTAGAGATGATGTCCATTGCTGGTCGACCGGGTATTGATGATCATGCAACGTAATCCTATCGGGAGCAGCGGAGCGAAGCCATTATCATGCTGGATTTTCAGATGCGCTCTACTCTGTCCCACTACTAAGAAGGATTATTATAAGAAGTTCATATACGAGCCCATGCCCGTCGAGTCACAGTTGGATCAGAAGTTGACGGATCATCTTAATGCTGAGGTAGGTTCTGGAGGATTGGGTCTTGCTGAGCTCATATAAAATTACTGAAAAAATGCATCCGCCGGGACTGGAACATGCGGTCAATAACGGCATGATGGGATTTTGGTTAGGTTGTGTCGGGCACGATTGAGAACAAACAGGATGCAGTTGATTGGCTCACCTGGACCTTCTTCTACAGGAGGATCACTCGTAATCCGAATTACTACTCATTACAGGTAAGATGATTTTGGCGGAGCGAAGCGATTTTTAATTACCATTTTAGGGTGTATCACCTCAAGAGATCTCCGACTTCTTATCGGAGATTATAGAGTCAACATCAGACGCGCTCGCCCAGACAGGGTGCATTGAGATTGGCGAGGATGAGATCACCCTGAGCAGCACCAATCTTGGCATGGTCGCAGCGTAGGTTTGGGGGTTAATCGCTGGGGCTTCACAAGTGTTGAACTCCGTTTTGAAATTTGATGGGTTTGGCATGTCGGTTGTGCTCACCGTTGGTGTGGTATAGGTCTCCGGGTCGAATCCCAGGCTTGGTATTTTTTAATGCAAAAATTATGTACCGCATGGGTATTTTATTATTCACTGACTATACCCAGCTATCTCGCTGTGTTAAAATTCTTCCTGGGAGAAAAAATAACGCACGCACACACGCTCGAAATGGTCGCTGCCCGCTCCGTAGTGATGTCCCAATGGTTCGCCGTTATGTAGGTATTATTACACTCGTCCATCGACCATCGAGATCTTTTCCCGGAATATTACACGCACGAGTAAACGTCGTGCTCTGGTTGAAGCCCTTTGCGGTGCTAGTGAGTTCGAGTCGATTCCAGTGCGACCTGGTGAAGAGGGAACACTGAGGGCCTTGGCTGAACGGCTGAAGGTAAGGAGTGTTTTCGTTATTGATGTTATGGTATCTGAACTGTGTGTGATGCAAGGTACCAGTTGAGACCAGCAAGCTGAAGCAGGGTGATCCTGCAGTGAAGTGTGCTATTCTCTTACACGCCCATCTCGCGAGGCAAAGACTCCCAGGGTCTGACCTTGCGGCGGACCAACGTACGGTGCTGCTCAACTCTACCAGGCTTATACAGGCTATGGTTGATGTGGTTGCTAGTCACGAATGGTGAGTATTCATTACGGGGATGGTGGTTTAGCGCGCGCCCGAGTGATCGATATTGTTTAGGTACCGAGTGGCACTTCGTGCGATGGAGTTATCGCAGATGGTTGTACAGGCGATGGGCCCTGACACCAGTCTGTTGATGCAGTTACCGTATATTAATCAGGACATGGTCGAGGAGGCGAAAAAGATGGGGGTAGGGAAGGCGGAGCGACGCGCATGAAGCAGCGGAATTACGGTATGTGTATTAGGTTGAGGATGTCCTTGATATTTTGGATTTGGACGATGATAAACGCAATAAACTATTCCGGGATCTGTCGGAGTCGCAAGTTGCCGAAGTGGCCCAAGCCTGTAATCAGTTCCCGAGTATCAATATGGAATATAAAATCAACAAATCTAAGGATGGGAAGACTGTTACGGTACGTTGTCGTGAATTCTCATGCTTCCTTTCACTGTGTTTTCCAGATCCCTGTGGTGCTGGAACGTGATGGAGATCTAGGAGTGATTGATAAAACTGCTGGGTTCGTACCGGTATATGCTAAGTAGGGCGGTGGTTAGATGTAGTAGTATGATGATGATGGTGATGGTGTTGATAGGTATTACCCTGGAGAAAAGGAGGAGTCGTGGTGGCTAGTGGCTGGTATGAAGGATAGTTTAGTGGCTATCAGGCGTGTTACTATCAATAAGGCTCAAGTGAAGGCGAAGTTGCAGTTCAGGTTGCCCGAGAAACCTGGGAAGTACAACTATACATTGTAATATTAGGATGCTGGGTGGCGAGATGTGATGATGATGATGATGTAGGTGTTTGATGAGCGATAGCTTTATGGGGGCAGACCACGAGTATGAGATCGAAGTCACTGTATGAGGAGAGGTAGTCTATACTCTTTATTAACCGATGGCTCAAGTACGTTTACATAGTAAATGATAATGTGTTGTGTTCGGGAGCTGCTGTATGCGGCGCTATGGTTGTTGTTGTTGTTCCTGATATGAGTACCATGGACCAGAACGGTGGGCTGATCGCCTCGGCTCCACCAGCTAAGAGGCAAGCTTATCCGATACCGGGAGGGAATGGTCATGAAACTACATTGGCGACACCTGAGGAAAGGCTCAAACACATACAGAATGCCCAGATGAAGGTTCTCAGTAATAAGAGGAATTTTGTGGCGCGCGGTCATGGCTGGTGAGTTTTCAGGTGATCGTGATACGTATGTTGGTATGCAGTGGAACCCAGTTAATGATACACCATTGGGTATTGGTACTCAGCCGGATAGCTACTGTCCTGAGTTGGATCAGTATGGTGACGATGCTGCTATGAATGCGGCTCGGTTCCTGCCGAAGAACGTCAGAAACAGAATCGTTAAGTATCTTGAAGGTAGTATTGATGATGAGCAATTTCGTGGCGCGTGACGGAATTTGGGAGTGGTGACTGAGTCACTGGTCAGAGGTGTGGTGACCCGAAGGCCTCGTGCGCGTTGCACTCAGCGGCGAGGTCTCAGGGTAATATTTGAGGTAGAAGTAGAGAAGGAGTGGTATAGAATATTATTTCAGATGGAACACTCCGCCCTGGCGAGCTAGATTTGAAGTGCGTTGTAGTGATGCAGTCCCTTTCGCCGGAGCTTCTACTGAAGGTTATGGACCATTTAGATGCTGATCGGTAAGGGAATAGTTTAGGGGGGAGGGCGGAGCTATAGGCTCCATTTTAGGCTTGCTATTGTGATATGATTACCTTCATTGAATTGGTCGGTAGATGTATATTTCAGGGCATTTTTCCTAAACGCTCACTCGAAGGCTGGGTTCATCATATCGACCTGTGATAAGGCTAAGAGGGGGGAGTTGGATGTTCGTGGCTTTGGAGCGATCGACCCTTGGCGAGGCCACATGCGGGATCTCTGTATTAGACGCCCTTTGGGGGTGGACCTGTTGTCTGAGGACGATTGGATTGCTAGGAAGGGTAGTGGAATGGGAAATCGATCAGGTGATCGATTTGGTATTAGGTGAGACTCTATCACTTCAAATCATACAGAGGATTCCAGCGGCGATACGTCATAAGGGCCAAGTGTCACCTAATAATATCGTCATTGACGACTTGAGCATGCGTATGACGATTGGGCAGCTGAAGGCTATGCTGGAGGATAAGGCTCAGGGGTGGAAGCCTGGTGTGATGAAGCTCATTGTGAGGGAGACTGGTGTACTCAAGTAAGTTTTAATAAATGGGTGAATTATTCCGATCCTCCAATCGTTGATGTTGGAGGCTGATCCACAAAATGATGGTTTGTACTCTCCAGCATCTGGCATGCTGCCAGGAGGTGAACGAGGTGTGGTATTCGAGTTAAACGTGTTTGGAGCGTTGATATGTCATGTCTATGGCGGTAGTGATGTTTACTTTGTCGTTTATCTCAGTGATAACAGTAAGACTATAGCCTATTACAATCTATCCTCTGGAGATCGTATACGCCTGAAACTGAAGAAACGTGGTGGCATACGTATTAATAAATGTAATCGAGTTAAGGAGACCAAGAAGAGTCACGCTGAGGAGGGGGATGATGATGATGATCAAGTCGAGGAGAAGAAGGAAACTATACAGAACGACGTACAACAACAACAACAAGCCAATGGAGTTATGGCACCATCGCCACCACCGCCTCCGAGTGAGTAGTTGGCCCAGTAAGTTATCGATTATCTGGGCGCACGCTACTTGCATAGAGGCTAATATGGTGTAGATCGATACTTGTGTATTTTTTCTTTCTCGGTACTGGGGATAGACGTGGGTGAGTTGAGTTAATTCAATGAGGAGCGGTATTATACTTGAGGGAGTAGCGTTTCAGTGTCTTTTGGACTTGCCTAATGGGACGTCCGACTCGGAGAGGTGTAGAGGAAGTGTTGACCGGTATGGCCAAGTCGACTGCCTATAGGTAGGCCGTAGAGAGGGTCATCACCAGTTGTGTCCAATACGGGTATGCTCATGTTAGGGCAGGAGCTTGGTGTCAAAGAATTATGATGGTCTAGTTAATACGTTGTTGAGCACTATATGATTTCTATGGTACTGCTATTACATGCATGTAGGCCATACATGCACGCGATAGTTGTATTATACCTTGTTGTTCCAACAGGGAAGTGCTAAGTTGTCGTGGGCGGGGTTCGAATCCGGGTGAGATGAATCGTATCATACGATTCGTATGTCCGCTCAGTGCGTTTAAGGGTTGTGAATAGTGGGGTCTCTGCAATCGATTGAGTGACGATGATGATAATGGTATAACTGAGGTGTAGCCTGTCAACGACGGCTTCAACCTATGTGAGACTAACATAAACACTTGATCGCTGAGTGACACTCTTCAAGACTGCCTCTTACCACTGTTACTCTGGGCATTTTCGCAATGCTGATGATGATGGGTCTCGCCGAATTCAGGGTAGAAGTTGTAGACTGAGGCTTTAGCAATAGACTCAGCAGTAGACGAGTAACGTGAGTAGACAATATGAAGGCCTATAGGCTCCTCCCCTGCTCCAGCTCCTTCCCGTCTCAACCACTTGAATTGATATCTACTGTTTTAACATGCTCTACTGTTTAACACAGGTTCTGTCGATTCCGAATGGTTGTTGCTTTCAAGTTTATACAAACCACACTGTCAGGATTTTTCGACATAATGAATTTCAATCGAATATCCAACAAGGTGACGGTCCAATACATAGCAGATCCGTACACTATGTTGATTAACTATAAGAGGAGTTTCAAGTTCCTCAAGTTGTTAAAGGAGAACAATGCTCCTGTATTGGTCATCGGTACGTCACTTAGCAACTATGTCAATGTGATGGTAGAAGCTCAGGTAACAAGAACCAAGGAGGGGTCAGCTGGAAGAACCATTTTGAAGGTCTTCAGTTCTCGAAAGGTAGCGGTGTTAGTTCATAAGTTACGATAAAGTTGGTATTAGCACGCATGGACATGTCGGTCATAGCAACAGCATCAGCCCACTACCACCTCATAATGTGCCTAGATCCCGTGCTTTACATCAAAGCCCTACATGTAGTTAATTCCACAGAATCGATGAATACAGAGCTTCGCTCCGCTGTCAGCAAATCAATGTTCCCGTCATGATGGTGGCGACGAATCGAGAGCTTAGCGAACATCCTGAGATCCTCGAGTCATGTGACTATCTTCTACCCTGCCCTACTGCGAGAACTGACTTCATGCTGCGGGACATTGTCGCATCACAGGTTAGTATAAGTTCTGATATCAATAATATCAATGCATCATTAGGTGATGAAGGAGACGAAGCCTGACTTGTCCATACCACTGACTAAGCCCGAGGAGCCCACCGAGGATGTCGGTAGCTCAGTGAAGATCCCGACCGCTGAGACCACTAGTGTGCCGAGCGAATGGTCATGAATCTTCATGAATATCGCGTTTCTGTCATATATTGGTGTTGGTTCGTCAAGTGCCGTTGTAATGATGTTGTAACTCGAATGATTACGTGTTACGATAGTCAATGACACATGGAATGCCGAACTCATATCCCTATACATTTCGTAAACATGAGGGAACAACACGCGACTAACAGAAAAAGAATACTTAGCTCGCCATGGATTCGGGACATTAGCTTTACGCTTAGCACGAACGTTTAATACTCGTTGTTCCTAGTGATGAGCTCACTGATTCGGGGAAGGAGTGGTTGGTATCAAGATTAAATGTCCCGCACTTCACGAAATCTTCCCTCATTTCGAAGCGAACCATTGAGGTGTTGGGGATCCGCTTGGATACATCAGAATTCGGCTACCCTTAAATGTGCATATCAAATGAACACGACTGAATGCGATACCGTCATGACTTCAACTCGCAGCAATAGAATATGGGGAAAGGATGGTATTAATTCATTTGACACCCTTAACTTCGTCGAATAGTTGATCGAGAAATTGAAGCATAAATTGATGCCTCTCCTCAGCCATCTCCCCGCCCGTCCGCGTCTTCATACTCTCCTTTAGTTGGAGCAACTTCTCGTAGAAGTGGGCAACTGCTGACCGACTCTTCTTCGCGTATCTGATCATGCCAAGGGATAGCAATAACATGAGACATGATTATCTAACAAAATACAGTATTGTATTGAAGTAACTGATAATATCAATAATACGCTATATTAAATTTTATGGAGATAATTATACAACTGATGGTACGTAGTAATTGATATCCAATGTCTATTCGACTATCCACCGTGTATGGATGGACGTATATTTCTTACTCAACTGCTGAAGGCTTCGTACTGTCGGGATTCTCCTCAAACTTTCGTCGCAACTTCATCTCCTCCTCCCCACCCTCACTAACAATAGGACGTCCATTGGCCCCCGAATACACCATGCATCTGAAGCGATGATCAGTGCCCTTCCTCCACTGTACCTTCCATTCTTACCGGCAAATGCCAATGGCCCCAATAGCATCTAATCTATCAGCATCCTGTACGATGGCTATGTAGGGGTCGACGGCTACTTCTTCACTAATACCATTCTTCAACTCGGCGGAGTAACTCATCTGAAGCACACATATAACAAATGCCGAACGACTTTGTATTAGCAGACTTGATGACACTCGGAGTCTTGAACGTGAACTCCTATACATTTTGTTAGCAAAAAACACTAAACGACTAACACGAATTGACGAGGAGTATACAAAGCAATGTAGACGACACAAGGGAACTCCCACGACATCATCACCATAGGATCGAGATATTAGACTACTATAATCAGCCGATCCACCTCACCTACTCTACGGGCCGCGATTATGAACTTGCTTTAGCTTTGAAAGATCTTCTACGTCACATCCCAGCGTAGCTGCTTACGTTATGGATTTTATCGATGATAAATTTGGCAGTCGGCTCAGACAAAGCCTCGGGTCCCGTTGTGAGTTCCCCCACAATTTCCCGGGCCCTGGCCTCCGTATCCTGGCAATACTTCCTATCAAATGTGTCATGCAGGTAAGCTATTGCCAATAGCAGATTGAGATCGGCATTTACAGCCATCTGAATATCATCGTTATGCAAACAACGTCATTTCACTGCGATTGACAACGCACCTCCTCCTTCTCCTTGCTATAGATCTCCTTAACAGTGGCTACGACCCTCTCAACATGAGCCATATCATGGGAGCCATCACAAGCAACCATCCACGAGGCCGCACGTCCTCTGATATTCCGGAGCTGCTCATCGGTGACTAACATCATCACCAAATGCAAACAATCCTATCGAAATGCTGTTCCAAATTGATAGCACTTGGAACCCAAAACGTAGGAAGCGAATAGGAAATCGTCTACTGCCCGGGTTGGGAATTCTGCCCGCCTCCCATTGGAATACCGTGTCGGGCCGCGAACATCCCGCCAAAGCCTTTCTTAGCTGCTCTGTCCATCTTAAATTTCGACATCCGCTTGGGCGCATCTTCATTTTTCTCCACCTTATTTTCTCCATGCTCAGCCACAGTACCGGTGAAGGCATCAGTAGTGGTGGTCGTTTCGGGCACCCGATCTGTGGTGTTGCTAGTCGTTGGCATTGCCTGAGCCCCTTGGTTTAGTTCCCTCTCGTCATAGTCGGGCTCATCATAAGAGGGAGTTTCCTCCATAACAGCTGCCCACCACTTAACCATCTCCTTCCGTTTTATCTCGATCTCCTTTTCTTCGACTGCTGCCGATGATGATGAGGAAGAGACCACTTGAGGGGCCTTGGAGGCTGGCGCCTTGCTATCGTCTAGCTTCTCCTCGATATCAACAATCTTATCACCATCCTCGTTGGTGACACTGACAAAGACGGCAATTATACAGCGGAACGCATTCGTTAGCAGATATAAATGACGTCGAGCATGGACGATAACCAACCCCCACGGTATTACTCCCCCTTTGGTAAGCTCTTCATCATCTCCAACAATTGCTTTAGTCGTTGTATCTGCTCCTCCTTACTACCAGTAGGACCAGCAGCAGTGGATGATGATGATGGCCGAGAAGAGAAGTATTGTTGTGGTGTCGTACCCGTATAGGTTGTAGGCATTCAATAGGATGATAACAACCTTCAATAATCTCAGTAGTGTCTTCGCTCTATGAACCATTTTTGGGATTGGCAGTCGATGCTCACAAAAAATACCTGAAGAAATGTACTTACTGGGGA
>NW_003212465.1:46792-55567 GCF_000006405.1 Perkinsus marinus ATCC 50983
ACTCGTCACTAAGTCTATGTGTTATTGTTCTGAATCACTACGTGGAATTTTCGACTTTGCCTTGTATCGTCCTTTCCCCCAGGAATTGAATAGTAAACCTCTTCGTTTGTTCTCCTGCTAGGCCATCGGTTTCGTCCAAGCCAAGAGCAAGCCATCTCTGATCGCCGGTACCCTCTCTGGTGTGCTGGTGTTTGCTGCAGCGGAACTTGGCTCTTCCTATGATAATCTAACAGGCCTATTCTGTCTGGCTGCCATCGCGCTGATACTCACTGTATTTTTCTATTCAAGGTGGGGCAACTCAGTGTGCAGCTTTGGAGTTATCTCTTCTAGGTACGTGAAAACCCGCAAGTTCATGCCTGCTGGCCTCATGTGCGTCATTAGTGCATTGAGTTTTTGTGTATACTTCTATGCCGTAGTCGTATGAGATGCGAACAGATTTTCATATGTTTTTTAATAATATTTACCGTGTTACTAGTGGTGGCCATGTAAAACGTGTAATACGGCGTTTTATCCACCATGGTAATTGGTGAAGCCCCAATGAAGTATTCTAATCATGAAAGCCCATTTCCGTGAGCACAGGTGTACGTATGATGCAACCAACCTGCATCCATTGAGGTATGCGAGCTGTAGTTTTTCTTGGCACATTTGCCAGCCAGTAATGGGAAGGTCTAGTTATGAAGAATCGTGAGATGTGTAGCCTTCGAAAGGATGCTGTGGGGCTCGCTGAACCCTACCCACTAGAAGCTGCAGGGGTTAGGATCAAAAGGAGGCAAAACTTTCAATGGATCGAAGCCCTTGGATCTACTGGTTACCTCGGGTAACGGACAGAGGCTAAGCGCCACACCTTCCCATTTCTTAGACTAAATCGCCAGCCCCAAAGGATCTCACGCCACAGCACTCGCAACGCGTACATGTCAATGTTCTCGCCGTTTGCGGCACAGTCGGGATAGGAGCTTGGGAAAACTCCTTAGCCACCACGAGTGCGTCAACAAACGACTTACAAGGCCCGAACATGTTATCATTAGTTTTGAGGCTGGTCTGCAACACACTGGGTGATCTACCACGTCTCGTATGAAGCTCAAGCCTACAGGATTCCTCAACTACACCACCAGGAGTTTTCAGTATGAGAGTCCTGCCTTGCAATTGCAATCTCTTCCTAGCAAAAACGCGTTTGGGACCAACAAGAATAAGTCTTCCCTAAAGCTGCTCTTCATGACTTGGAGCGGCTAGCAAGCAGTTCGCGATGAAACAGATGAGGCAGCTTTATTAAAGCTAACGGTCACGACTCAGTGCAAGCATGTCGTGCCGACCCACGGCCGAACATCACATCAGACAGCTGCCGGCTTGACATCATGCTGGTAGCATTTGGTTAGTCCGGAAGTCGAAGGTTCAAATCCTGGTCAGTGAACTTCACGCAGACTTTATATTGAATCTTCGGTTATTCAGTACCGAATCACCTAACGGTCACCATCTGTGGATGGCCGGGCCACAACAACATGATTATTCTGTTGCCCGCACCTTTTGCCTACTTCTGTTGATGACCACATGTCAACGCAGCACCCCAGAGATCGTCAACTGAACTGAAGTTACAAAATTCGCGAAATACTGCCAGAATGGGAAAAACTGATCATGATGATGCTGCGGCAATACCGTTCGCACTGGACCAATCTTAGACATATGATAATGATAGGACAGGACGTTAAAAATCACGTAGGATAGGGCCAAACGCTATCCGCCCTCTGGACCCTCTCGAGAGAACTTGCAGTCTCTGATTTGCCAGAAAGCCTCGAAGGATGATTAATCTGATACAGTGCCGTGCTACTAGATATTAACAGGGTTACGGAAATCATATCCGGGATGCGTTATACGCATATCCTGTGTCCACAATGACGACCATCTCCCACCGAATTCCCCGATACCCCGCTGGGCTTGTTGGATCTGCGCCATAGTCATAATGCAGCTTTACTGATCAGTGTGCCGACACTTACAGTGTCCAGGACGAATTTGCAGATAGGGCCAGCTCCGACTCGCTCATCAACCGGTATCTACCAACAATCAGTGACATAGGTATCGGGGGGGGCGGTAACGCGGTACACGAATATCCTTTCCCTTGTAGTGGATCAGATCAACCGGACATACAATAGCTGCTGTACCGGTACCTATCACACCAGTACGCGGCGGCGCATGTAGGATATGGAATCATCGAGGCATCCTTCACAACATGCACAAGCTACATTTTGGAGATTTCTCAGCTGTAGATAAACTTATCGCGATGATTCGGATAGGAACAGCAATCTAGTATATGAAGCACACTCTGTGAGATGATGGGGTCTATTACCGAACACTTCCAAGAGATTGCCAGTCTCGAAAGCTTCGATGACTTCATTCATAGTGACATCTCTTTCCGAAACCTTTATACCAGGTGGCGCATTATTAGATGTCAGAACTTGTAATGCCTGGCAAGGCACATTGCTGATTAACAAGAGTCGTGGCAGTCAAGTCACAGGTTCGATGCCCAGCTAATGCACTTCTCACTGAGTCTCGGGTTATTCCTGGCAGGATCACATCACTCAAGGATGGTGTTGTCACTTCTATACCATCCGGCGTACGAAATACCAGAAACAGGTTCATCGTACCTTTTATGGACATGCAGTCGAGAGTGAGCCCGGCCATTCTTACCAACCTCCGTTACGTAGTAGTCCTTTGCCGTCACATCAGTCGGCAACAACCATAATATTTGCGAGTAGCCCATCTCAATCTGATCGACAATGTTCTTTCC
The DNA here is from genome assembly GCF_000006405.1 of Perkinsus marinus ATCC 50983. NCBI lineage: Eukaryota > Perkinsozoa > Perkinsida > Perkinsidae > Perkinsus > Perkinsus marinus. The sequence continues at coordinate 49,572 of NW_003212465.1, forward strand.
ATCGTGATGGCGAGCACTCACAGCTTCCCGCAAGGGTAGTAGTGTCGGACCATAGTTACTACCAAGCTTCTGAGCCCCAGTGCCTATAACAGATGATAGATGCCTACACTGAGCCATGGTCCTTGCTACTTCCTGGCCACGCACGGACAGTTTTCGTCGATGCTAGCAAAGACACTGGTTTGAACCCTGATCTATAGTATCTATCTTCACACATCGTCCCTGGGCCAAAGCAGAGGAACCCTACGGGCCGACAGGACAGGTGATGACGAATATTTTGGCAGCTGTAGGGGGAAATACCCCAAGACTAGCCTACCAAGACTTGCTGATAAGATGGATATCAACCGCTTACTTGAGTTCCAATACACGTTGGACGAATGTAGAGAGAATAACCAGGTTCTGATGGTATCATGTGCTCGTCAATGAGAATAAGCTCCCTGATGAGCTCATATCTGCCAATAGCAGCTCATTCCACTGATATCATTGATTTCCTCTACTACATGGACTGCTCATCGCGTTTGGTGAGATCGGCCATCGCGCCACGTCTGATGGAAGTGGCAAATCGAGCGATGTTACTGGACAGGCGGAACTCTCTGATGCCCTCAGGTACCCTGTATCTGCAATCAGATCACTACGATGTGACGGAAATGTGGTATGGGACATTTTTGTACACTTTCACTCCCTCAAAGCATCCCACTGCATTGTGAAGTACAGGGGATGCCGGATGCAGCTTGATATTGCTCATCGGCATTATACGTGGCTGAAGTCATGACCATAGCCGCGGCGCCGTGGAATCTCAGCTCTTACTCTCGCCCATCCAGTGGCAATATTATAGTCGATCTCCAGCATATGATCTGAGAACTTCTTACCGAATTCCAGTGTGTCCAACGGGGGTAATACGGAGAGCCTTGGAGCCCTGACCAGCTGAGGGGAAGACCCTGTACAGGTGCTGCCATCTATGAGCTACATACTTCTACCGATGCTGGCTCTATCGCTTGATGAATGGTCGGCCTAGCTACAGGGATCGTAGTACTTGCTAGTGTTGAGGTATTGAGAAGACGACGTGAACCAGCGAGCATATGCTAACAATGGTGATGGTAGCCTGTAAAGGAGCGATATGAAATTGAGGTTGGAGACCATAATACGGTGACGGTCATCCAAGACGGGAGCACCTTGATACAAAACCAGAGTTGGATGGCCGGCCACGTCACCGTCACCGTCCCTGAGGGAGATCCAGGTGAGCCACTTCTCGCCTGTCCGAACCGGTGCTGGGTAAAACCCGGTGTAGTCCTATACGAGATAATGTTTACCTGGGAGTAGAGCAGTCGGAGTTGGATTGAATCCCTGCAAACAGCGCTGCCCTACTCTTTCAGATTCGCTCGTACGCATGTGGGAACCTGTCCCGGGACAATGATTCACGAATATGGTCGAGGCGAACTCTGCTCGGTTGCTGAATATGAACAACTTTCGTGGCGTTCTCCGAGAAATTCGGCATGTCTCGCGCTAAACCTTCAGAAACTAACCATGCTTCTGGTGATTATTCCGCCGACCGGGTACCGTCTAGCTCGGACGAGCGTGTCCCCGAGGCATCATTCGCCACATCATATGTTCAAATCAGCGCCGTGTTCATAGGAATAACATCTTCTGTGCAGTCAAACTCCGGATGGCAGCATTATATTTTGCTTTTCGTACTCACTACCGTAACAGCAGTCCCCGAGTTTTCGGATGTGCGTCACGGATAATACTGATAGAAAATCCCATGGCCGTCGAATACTCTTCGCTGCGAAGTTTGCAGCCGTATGCGTTGTAGACTCGAGGTTCGATCCGCAGAGGTGACATATAGTTAAGAGTCTTAACTTAGATTCAGTGGATAATGTCTTAACTTCAGACATTATCCACTGAATCTCGGTGACCAAGGGCAATTAAGCGGGCGGATTTCGACAAAATCATGCGGCACGACTTGTCAATAACCTGGTCAGTAAGAAACGATGGTTTTTTTCTGATCGCATTGGTGCAGTTTGGACTCGCTCAATTAGTGAGCATTGATTTGATTGGATGCTGTGGGCTTGCTAAGGCGAGACGTTTCCGGGGATCAAGTGCAACCAAATGAGTTGGATAAGATATAATCAGTGGCTTGGCAAAATGGATAGCGTGTTAGGCTCGTAAGCTATGGATCCTTGGTTCGAATTTAGGAGCTGCTGTGTAGTTGTCATAATGATAACCCATGCAGCGGGAATTTTGAAATAAGCAATCACTATGAGTCAGCCAAGTAAGAGATATAAGATCACTATAATTATCACGTGGAATTCATGCCGTGATGCATTCGACGGTGGAGGGTCGTTGATAACGGGAACGCTGTGAACTTGTATTGCTTCAGAATCTGAAGTTCAGATACTTCCTTCAGAGTGAGATAACTGATATAACCTTGATACTCACAGAGCTTTATTGGATCTAGCATTGATACTAATTGAGACACGACCTCCACAACCCCCAAGCATTTAGTGAATGATCTGTGAGCAGCATCGGATGAGTTTTCCTTCACTGATCCCTGATCCTGTATGCACTAGCTTCGTTGATTGCTTTATGTTCATGTGCATCGCGTACAATATTATTGTCGTATTGTTCTTTGAATATTTCTTGGCGCTGAGTCGGACCAATGAACCTTTAAACTTCCTTATGCAGAAGGTAAAAGTAGAGTGGCACAGTTCCGGTCCAAACAAACAATGCAATCATTGCATTGCAATCCCGACTCACATTATTTCACCGTGTGTTGCGGTATAACATGCCCTATTGACCAATTTGGCAAAAACTATATCCAACTATAGCAAGGCCGCGATCCGCTTGGCGAAAGTGAGTGTGAGAGCAAATCACAATTGTCACCTTTCCGCTCTTTTCATGAAATTCGATCACTGCGTTCCAGAAGATCCACAGCTTGAAGGTGACGAACTCCTGACAACTCAACACGGATTTGATAACAACAGTTGACTACATAACATGTTAATCTCACTCAGACACAGATGCACGCATTCTATACTTGTTGGCATTATTTATATTATGCCGCACAACATGACGACGAACTTTCTTATCTTCAACGAGTGTTGGCGATTCGGTCTCACTCTCATCAGCGACAATAGCCGGGTGAGTAGTATTCATCTTAACGGGAGTTGACTCAGGAGAACCTACTTCACGAAGACCTGTGCTGAGCCTCGACTCATCGGGTCTCTCAACAGCATTAATGATAGCAGTGTCCCGTCGCCCATTTATCGGTGGCGCTGCCACTACACCGGCATCCACCTCCCCATTCGGGCCTGCATCCCTCTGATCGTCCGTCCAGAACGATACGAAAGCCGTCACAGCTTGAGCGTCGTCGAACTTCAAAGTAATGTCCACCGCCTTGCGAGAAGTATTGGTCAAATGAGCAGAGTAATGGTGACGGGAACCTTGTGGGAGTTCACCCTCTTCACATTTAACTGTGTATGTCAGCCCATCGACAGCTACCCCGGACTGCCGACCACAGTTGTAGGCCACAGAATGATACCGTCTCAGGCCGAAGTCTTCCAGAGGACCACTTACCAGGTCAGGGCGCAGCATCTGAGACGCCCACATCAATAACAAACCTCAATGACTCAGCTCACCTCAATAATGTGATCATCGACTTTGTTGTTTTCGCCAGAAATGAGCAACGCCACACGCTTGAGAGGATGCTCTTCCTCCTTCCCCATATAGACATTATCATCAACACTAATGTGTGTGACATGGTGAGTGATGTTAGTGTCCAATACAATCTAAGCAAATCGATAAGCCACATAGGCCTGCCTTCAACGTACTTCCGACAGCCTATGGCCGGCCATCATAGCAGCCGCCATAGCAACCATACGGTCCTTGTAAGTGACTGTGATCAGTGGCTTGCTCGAGAAGGTCACTCGAGCCTCCCCTCGAGGGGAATACACTATAGGGGCTTTGGCTGGACAACTGCAAATGTGGTTCTGAATAAAGACAAGAAATCAAAGCGGCAATAATTTCCACGCTTACATCAACGTGTATTTCTGGGAGGGAATTCTTGACGGTCACCTGTGGAGCGGGTGAAGTGAACTTAGTGGCGTAGTATGACTCAACCTGATACCACACCATTCACAACTCGCGTGGAACGGGCCAAAATGAATCGCTTATACAACTGACCACCTTGGCATCGGTAACTCTTCCCCATCTAACTAGGAAGCCGATAGCAGCGTAGGGGTCATCAAAGTAAACTGTCAGCCTAGCCTCAGCGTTCGCCTGGGCTCTCGAGTCCACGATATGCGACGGACACGATACGGTTATAGTGAACTGCAGGTCCTCAGTCTGTACAATCTTGGCTTCCGCCTTATCGCAGACGAACACGCCAGGAGCGTTCTTAGTCTGAATTCACATTATGAATTCTCAGTAACCACTCTTCTCACCTGTAAGTAGTATTTGCCTCTATCCTCCCCCATAGTAGCAGCTATGGCCGGTCCCAAATCCTCAGACCCACGGACCACTTTGGTCGAATGAGACATGATCTCAGGACCAAGACCAACCTAGAGGAAGTGCTGTGTTGAGCAGTGACTAGCTATAGTCCTACCGCACGCTGGGAAAATCCTCCCCATTTGATAGCAAATGTGATAGCTGCCGACTCAGGGCATTCCAACTTCACAAAGGCCTTATGGGAGTCATCGAAATCACAGAGGGCTCTGACGGAGGCCACTCGTGGGGCACCGGGCTGTTCAGGGATCTCCACCGCAGTAGTCACACGTTCACATTGATAATGGAATATAGATGGCTCATATCGATATGGTGACACGTGGAACGTTAACTGAAAAAACATTATTACGAGTGGGAATATACTCACAGTTGATACCTTGAGTTCCCTTTTAGTCCTGAAGTTGTCCCCGTCATTGCTGCTACCAGGCCTTATCGTGGCACCCTTCAGCGACGCCGACAGCAGCGTGTGAAGGTTATCTATATGCTCTACTGTGACCTTTCGACATGCCTTAACGAGATCAGCTGATATGTCCAACTGAACGAGAGGACAACGACCATACAATAACACCACCAGGAGCTGCGGCTTACTCCGCTATTATCAGAGTCACCCCAGCCGTAAGCAAAGTGCTGAGCCCAAATAGGGGCGTCACAGCGAACCTCGTGCCTCTCCTTGAACTGTGGTCCACAATAAGCAACCACTACGTGGCCCTTCGCACCACGGTTGATGATAGGTGTTGTGACCGGCGCACACGAAAGAGGCCTTGCTGGATCGAGCTGAGGACCAGGCCAAGCATCAATCACAACTATACACTTCCACTATACCGGTAGCTCCCGTTGGCCGACCACCCTCGATGCACCCAATGGACCTCCACAATGCTCCATGATGGAATCGTCTATGCGGATCTGAGGTCATCCACTAGCACGCAGACACACACCGGTTCTTACCCTAGAATTCTTCCTACCACCCCACCAAGTGGCAACATACAAAGTGTTCTCGACACTCCCACAGTCGAGATGTTCAACAACAGCACAGTTCTCTCCAGAAGAGCATCCACTCACGACATAGTCAATGTCAATCCCGAAATACCAATCTCGATAAATGGGATCACCAGTCATAGGGCGAACGGCTTTACGAGACTCCTATGAAATAAGACACAATAAGCCAGCGGAGTACGGCCGCCACTCACCGAGTTCGAGCCCGGCCCGATTTCGATGAAGCTAGGTAGTTGGCCGAAGTGAGGAAGGCGTGGTATGGTTCCCCTACCATGGTTTTCCGCTCTCCGTGGGAACACCTACCCAAACATGCAACCTAATACAACGGGAGCTCGAGCTCACCCTGTTGTTAGATGGTTTCCCATGGTGGCCGCCTCTACGTTGTGTGTTTGCATGTGGGTGTTGCTTCCCAACACGAGTGGGCTGACAGTCGCACGAACATTCACACACCGAATGATGTCGCTGTGGTACTCACCTTCACGTGATAGCCTCGTCCTCGTCGATGA
>NW_003212465.1:55667-63486 GCF_000006405.1 Perkinsus marinus ATCC 50983
ATAGCCGCAGAGGTGGGAACCGCTCTCGTGGAAAGGACGTTATCCTACAAGTGATACAGTAGCGGTGGATGTGGTATCATCGATCACTCACTGCTCCTTCAGAATAGCGGAATCCCCCATAGTTGGCTCGAGCAGAGCTCTCGAAACCAGGCCCCCGAGAAGGACTCGATGCTGGGGTAACAGGTAGAGGGGGAACCTACATACGGCCATCGAAAAAGCGACGTAAGCTGAGACCAGTGAGGGATAATATGCACATGGCCAACTACAGCTGTTAGTAGGAATAATTTGGGAAGTTATCGTTGGTTTCTTTACACTTCTACACGAAATCGTGAATGGATTTTCATAATATAGTGAGAAAACTGACGAGCTCACTTGAAAGAACCAAGCATATATTCCCACACTGGCTAAGACTCAAGAAAATGAGAAAGGACCTAATCTAAGAAGTATCTCCGTCTCGGAACTCACCTCAGGCTTTGGTTCATGTTCCACTATGTACTCCTTAGGCCACGTGAGGTACCTCAACCCCTCCGACCCGTCAGCAGCGATTTCTATGGTAGCACTCAGAGGATTCACACCATGCTTGCTTTTGCACTGAGTCGTTTCTGGTACTGCAACCTGTCAAATGAGTTGAATGCCTTCCTAAATCACCCGAGTGCATCTCACCTCTCGAGTAGGGAAGCCCATGAAGGTATTCAGGTTCACCGCGTCACCAGCCTCTGTACATGAGACTGTCACTTCACCAGCAGCGCACTCCAAGCTGAATCGATATATAGCAGTTGTCGTGCCCTTCTTCACAATCACAACCGGAGGCGTCGTGCTAGTCGACTTGCAAACCACCGGAGTGTCCTCACTTCCAAACTGAGGGAGACAACACTCACAAATCGTCATTGACAGCAGAGTAACGTTAAGAGCGAATCGTGTTGAAACTAAATACAGTTAACCAACCTACTCAACTACCTAACAACAGTGCGTGCCAATTTAGTATGCAAATGTGAAGAAAATGATCGTTTTGCCAGCGCGAGATGCCATAATGGGAAAGTTTGTCTCCACCACAGCTTCAAACGATTATGTTTCTCACAGTACATGTTCATAGCAATGCTTACATTCTATCTGCGAAGTATCAGAACGATTATCATTAATCTCGAGAAAAACACTCATTTTTAACATTTACATATCAAATGGGCACGAACTGTGATATATTTAGTTATATTATAATCACAATACGAACTCGAACGCCCTTCATCTCCATCACTCTGAAGATAAGCGTCTGCCATGCCTACTTGCATCATCTTCGCTTTGGTGGCCAAGTCCATGAGCACTACGCTGATACTCTCATATTCCTCCCTACCCACTGGCTTCACTTTGCAGGAATCGTACTTCGACCCATCGAGACCGATCTGATAGCGATGGTCCCGGGTTCAATTCCCACCACGGTCCTTTTTAATAATTTAAAAGCTACTCAGATCGCCTTAAGCTGGAAAGCTATTCCCACCTACCGCTGCACTCCCATCGAAACCTCCCCAGTTCTCGGCGAATTCCACAGCGCTGGTATCATCGCACTGGACCAACACTTCCGACTGAACTCCACTGCACTTAGTCATCATATTGATAGAATCTCCATTGACCACAAGTGGTCTCTTTACACCATAATAACAGTCGTATGTAGTAGTAGTCTGAAAACACAACAAACATCAGCTTTCTCGTGTTTACTGTTGGAGGAACATATGTTCGCTTCCCTCAGCTGAGCTGAAGAGTTTACATTCGAATTCGGGTAGAAGTGTACAGAAAGTGTTCTTAGTTCTTTGAAGTTTAAAACTTCATTCCGAAGTTTCTGCGAAAATTGGTAAGAAAATTCCTCATAGTTTCCACATTTTCACCAACACACGTAGTTGATCATGTGAATATTCTCCCACACTGCTGAGCTCACCTTCAGGAATCTGCCCGAGACTTTGCCGTCAATAGCAGCAGTTATCCAGGCCTCAGTCAAAGCCCCTCCATTCAAGTTCTCCACATCCCTACAGTGTCCAACCACCGATCCATCTATCATGATCTGTTCACACAAGCACTAGAAATATAACTGATATGAAGCCAATGCCTCACCCTAGGGTCCGGGTGTTCACCCCACCGAGCAGCTATCCTCAGCATAGTTCCAACACTATCAAGTCCACCACACGAGATCTCCTCCTTAGAGTGTCCACAAGCCGTTATAATGTATATCCTGTCCCCTCTAAAGACCAAGTCCGGTACTGGTGTACTACACACAGCATCGCCCTGAAAGTAACATAGGCTATCGATAATAAACTACGGCAAAGACCCACCCAACGTCTCGGTGTTCCCTGCCACTTGCCGTCCATGCCAACATCGTAGGTCAAATCGTCCAGTACTTGTCCATTGGGTAGATCGTCACACTGCAGTAGTAACTCACTGCTCACCCGAACCTGATCATAGACGAGTCGCCAAACCTCTCATTCAATCGCGGACTGTCACCTCTTGTTTCGGGTACTTCCCCCACTGGAAAGCCATAGTCACCGCACTGCCAGCATCATCACATCTCAAAATAACTCCGTCCTTTCCTCCACAGTCAACCTTCACGTGGTACTCATCAACCAGATCCATATCCTCAGGAGCGTCCACCACAGCACCACACTCTATCGGAGACTCCATCGAAGCGAACTGACAAGCAAGCCATCCCTCCCAAATGCGACCAATTCTCTCCTACTATCAAATATCGTGTTTCATCATCATAGTAAGCTCCAGTGAGCTCAACCTCTCGATCGCCTATCAAGCCCTGCTTACAGCTCTCTATCACCTCAGTCGGCAGCGCCACCTAAATCAGTAATATACATCCTAATGATAACAATAGAATTAGGAATAGGAATATATATCTACACTCATTGAGATCATGATATCAACTTTTAATGCAATCTTTATAATTCATTTTTCCTCCCTAATATTATACACATAATAGGAATAATCTTATTCCTCGAAATTTCGGAATATGATAAGTCTAATATTTATAAAGGTAGTATAACTATTGATAAAAACAATGACCGTATAACATCCAATTGTCACCATAAGATAAAATATAGTAAATTTATAATATAAGTATATATAAACAACATACATACGTCCTTCAACATCGACCCCAAATGAGAACCTACTCCTGCTTTCTCCATATCCCCCCATCCGTGAGCAAAGAGCTGTGCCCATTCAAGCCCATCACAGGTAACCATGGTGACACTATCCCTCCTAGGACCACAGTCCGCTGTCACCACATACCCATTGCTAGCATCCATCATGATAGGCAGTGTCACCGCGTTACACTCTAGAGGATCCTTGGCGTCATACTAAGAGAAACAACATGGACCCATACGATCACTATAAAAGGTCAAGTCGAGCGCACACTGGAGTTTCAAGACCGTGATATGAAAAATATATTTCACGACTACTGCATATCCGCAGCATATTTCACCAGTTCACGTAAAACAAGTGAAACTCCACTGTACTCATAAATCAGCCACTCACCGGTAGTTCTCGCTGGTCCACGAGCCTAGATGCTCCCACAGGCCCTCCACAGTGCTCCATGATCGGGTCGTCTATCCTCACCTAGAATTCAGAGAATTCACAGACTTCTGATATACCAGTACACTCACCCTAGCATCAGTATTCCCAAGCCACCACTTCGACAGGAACAACGTCGTCGCCACATCCCCACAGTCTAGATGATCGTAGACGATACACTCCGTATCTTGGCATTCAGTTCGCGTTGGTTTGAACTCGAGTTCAATCCAGAAATGCCATTCTCTATACACAGGATCCTCATCGCTGTCGACCACCTCCCGTTTTAACACCTAACACATAGTTCTTCATCAATACCACACAACCGTGTAGGGGGAATATATGTTCGCTTCCCCCAGCTGAGCTCAGAGAGGTTCCTCACTAATTATACGAATTAGGGTAGAAATGTTCGGAAACCAACAAAAATCTCCTCAAAATTCTCCCATACATGTAGCTGACCATGTGCATATTTTCCCACACAGTTCACACTCACTCGCTCAGGCGATCCACTGGGTCTCCTTCTAGTGCTGTTAAGTGGTATAGGCTCTCCATCCGAGTCCTCTCCCGAGGCTATCATAGGCTCCCACGACGAAGGCCACGTCTAACACACGTCGACTACCATGCACGCTGCCCTGTCCAGATTCCCACCATCATCCGCGCTCCTACTTTACCATCAGCGTCGATGTCAACAGAGGCTCCCAAAGGGGACATACCACTCGACTTAGCCTTACACTTCTTCACTTCTCGTACCGTAATCTGAGTAAATCGTCATCATTCCCCCCCCCCCCCCCCACACCACGGCTCCTACCTCCCTAGTTTGATAGCCGAAGAAGGTAGAAATGTCCACAGCGTTACCAGGCAGACTACAGGTAATGCCAACACGGTTATCACAAGGGACGTGGAGAAGATATAAACCAACATCATCATCATCATCTACCACCAAGACCGGCGGCCCACTTGGACTCCCACAAGTCTCATGACTTCTGTCTGGGAACTGCAAACGGGAAAAACAAAAAAATTTTTTTCCTCAGAAATTCAAATCAGCGACAGAACGCGCGACGAAAATGCCAAAGTGGTCGGCCGACGCCAGCTTGAGATCCATAACGACGGCTCGTCGACCTTCCATAGCTCACGAAAGGTACTTCAAAAACAACCCTTCTACTACTACTTGAACGAGGAAACAATAGATCCAAGAACTTCTCAAGTTGTGGTATTATATTTTCTTAATACGACCAGTAATAAATATAATTATCGTATATTAATACATATGAATTTGCATGCCCGTGCATATACCAGGTCTTGGCCTTTCAAAGCTGCCGAGTTCGCAGCCATACTCCTATACTGGCTACTTCCTCCTAGTGAACTATACCAAAGTTATTTATATAGTGAGAATATATACAATCAAAAAATACTCATCGACGGAGCGTAACTCACCACAACATTCCTGTCATGAGTGTCGATATTATAAGTAATACTCCCGATTGGCTTTCGTGCACTATCATCTTCTACTTCGACCGCACAGGACGAGTACAGAGCCGGATCTAATACCACCTAAAAGAAACACATTACTACCACTTCACCACGAAAGCAATACACATTCCCTATGTTCACCATGAAAACAACCTTCCGGTTCCACCAAAAAATAACAAATTCCAACTCGTCGTACTAAGCCCAAGTACTCACCACCGGGTTGTCCCATCCTCCCCAGTTCTTTGCGAACTCCCGTGCAGCTCCAAAGTCGCCACCGTCACAGCTCACAACCACAGCGCCTTCCTTCCCTGCACACTGCGTCGTCACCTTAACACTGTCACCCGATAGTGTCATTGCACTCTTCACACCGTAATCGCACTGGATAGCCTCTGCAGTCTGAAACACCAATAGCAGTAACGGTGTCAATCACTAAATCATCAAAATCACTATGCGACCGAACATAACTATTTGAGGAATATATCTACACTTTTTTCAGCCAACCTCGAAAAGGTTTTACACTTCCAAAAGCAGACTCGGTACAAGTGTACAGAAACCAACAAGAAATTTCCCACAATTTTCACATAGTCACCAACACACGTAATCAACCATGTGCATATTTTCCCTCCACACTACTCCTACCTGCCCTCAGTACTGTGGCTACTCACACGGCCCGAACCCCCCTCGTTTTCTCACCCATAAGAATCTCTCAATATGCGACCCGTCACTGTTCACACGTAACCAAGCCGACTCCACTATATCCTCATCACCAGCGTTAGTCAGCAGTCCCTTGCACTGCTCCATCACCTTTTTACTGATTATTATCTACATACCACACCATCTGGAATTCCTCCATAATTTCACCACCACTCCCCCTACCTTAGGATTCGGGTTTTCGCCCCATCTAGTGACAATCCTCATAGTTTCCTTTATGCCCTCCAGCCCTCCACAGCTCATCTCCAAAACCTCCGCTCCACACGTCGTCCTCACCAAAATTTCATCACCAATGAACTTCAAGTCAGGCACTGGGGTAGCGCAAGTAAGCCCTTTTTGTTCAGTGACCTAACCCGGCAATCAGCGTTGAAGGGAAAAATGTTCGCCTTCCTCAGCTGAGCTCAGGAGTGCCTTCACTAACTATAGAAGTCTACATACTAATCCAAGTAGAAAAATACAGTAATCTCCCAAAATTTCCCTATAATTTTCATACTGTCACCGACACATGTAGTTAACCATGTGCATATTTTCCCACACCATGCAGGAACATATAAATTTTGAATTCTCAACGTATGGCTAGGAACACATTCTTCAATCAGTTTTCCTTGTCAATGTCATGATCACAATGTGAACATTCCCCCCTAGGGGGGCGCGTTATCTCTCACTAAGTGATCTCACTACTCACCCAAGCTCTAGTCGTCCCCTTCCACTGCCCATCCTCAGCCACTTCATAAACCAGAGCCTTCGTACCCGACGGAACAGTGCATTTGACCAGAAGTGACTTGTCAATTTGAATCTGATCGCCTCCTCCTTACCATTCTATAGTAAAGTCTCACCTCAGAATTCGAATAAGAACCCCATAACCGAGCCAACTTCACAGCAGCCCCCGGTTCAGTGCACTTAACAACTGCGTCCCTTTCACCACATTTAGTGATAATATGATATTCTCCCAGCAAATCCATATCTATAGGGGCTTCGGCTACCTCAGAACATACTATGGGAGTCTTCGATGAGGATATCTGAGCGCCTCAGTGTGGTGAAATCCACACATGGTCAACCACATGTGTTGATCACAATATGAAAACTCTAATAAATCTATACACTCGCAATTCGTATTAAACTCCTATAATTAGTGAGTAAATTTTTCAACTCAGCTGAGGAAAGCGAACATATACTACTCCCCCTATATCAACCCACCATGATAGTCCTTTGCCTCGTAGCAGGATCATAAGCAGCGCCCAGCAATTTACTTGTCGATTCCCCGACGCTCACCACCGAGCATTTCTTGATAATATCAGCCGAAATGGATATCTGCAACACGTGTAATAAAAAAAATGAATTTAATAAAAGATTTCAAAATTTCTTCAATGGAGTTTCACGACCGTGATATGAAAAACATATTTCATAAACTGCTGCATATCACCGCGAATATCGCGTTTCACAATACGTATCACGCCATTTCACGTAAAACAGGTGAAACTCCAATAAAAATGTAAATGAATACACTCCCAGCAGGGGTGACACCCACATCAGAAATCTCTGTGTCACCCCATCCCAGCGCGAAGTCCTCAGCCGTTTTCTTCGCACTACACCCAATCTTCGTACTCTTTCCTCCACACTGACTCGAGAACACATACCTAGGGGCAACCTCAACAACAATGGTAACCTTAGTACTCACCTGCCATTCACCCACATCATGTGTGGCTCCACTGCTTCACATGAAGTCGACTTGCCAGTGGAAGTCTGAGCAGGAGAATTATCTCATCTATTGATAAGTGTACATAAAAAGGATACAAAAATTGATGAAATCTATGCATGTGAATTCATTTCCGTACATCAACCAGGTCTTAGCCATTCACTTAAAGCTGCTGAGCTCACAGCCATACTACTGTTTGCCTGCTAGAGGATCTCCGCTCCAAAAGTAGATTATGTGTGGCTATACACCGTGCAGTGGCGTAATACTCTATGAAAATTGTACGACGTGTATGATTTTCCGCGACACCGATAACACAATTTTTCATCCACTCTGCGGAGTGATTGCAAAACATTCGTTTTCATATCACGGGTGAAACTCCATTGT
>NW_003212465.1:63586-66641 GCF_000006405.1 Perkinsus marinus ATCC 50983
AAGCGCATGAGTATTCTCGTCCAAATCATGAAGACCATTGAAACTGATGAAGAGGGACGTCGCCTATATCCCTGATGGTCGCGGGTCTATGCTATTGGTGAAGGGTGCAGACGACGTGATGGCTGAACTGTGCCAGAGAGATGTTGGAGAGGCCTCAACTATCGATTTATGTGGGGTCCCTGTCCGGGATGTTCGAGAGGAAACGGTTTTTGATATCAATGAATTCGCATCGGCTGGCCTTCGAACACTCATGCTAGCGATGCGATACCTTGATGAAGTCGAGACCTCAGAGTATCTTGGAGCCCTGAATGAAGCTAGGCACTCCATAACGAATCGAGCTGATCGTTTCGCTCGAGTAGCCGAGAAGTTCGAGACGGGCCTTATCGTTCTCGGGGCCACTGCTGTAGAAGACAAGATACAATATGGCGTCGAATCAACGGTCTTCCGATTGCTGAATGCAGGTGTCAAGGTTTGGATGCTCACGGGGGATCGGTTCGAGACGTCTCTGAACATAGCTCGAGCAGTTGAGCTTTTGCCTCGTGATGGGATTGTGTCGGATCTCTGCCTTCATGCAGAGACTAAGTTTAATAAAGGAGAGGCGGATGCCTTCGTACTTGAAAAACGGAAGACCTTCGATGAAGACTACCTACAATGGATGGCCAATGGAAAAATGAACTCTCTGTGCGTCGTCTTGGACGGTTCGGCAATATCATGTTTCGCTTCATCGAGGGATAACTTGAAGATCCTAGCCAATGTGCTCATGAGTACCGTGTCGGTTGTGGCATGTCGCTGTTCACCATCACAGAAGGCACTGATCGTTCAACTGCTAAAAAAAGCAGATGATCGTATCACTTTGGCTATAGGCGATGGAGCTAACGACGTTCCTATGCTTGAGGTGGCCAACATCGGTATTGGAATCATTGGGAGCGAAGGAATGCAGGCCGTGAGAGCCTCAGACTACGCCATTGCCACATTCTCTCACCTCGGACAGCTGATGTTAATCCACGGCCGAGACTGCTACAACCGTATTTCCCTTGTTATACTCTACTCCTTCTTCAAGAACATCTTCCTGGTATTGCCGAATGTATTTTTCGCCTTGAGCAATGCGTTCACCGGTACCTCCCTGTACGATTCCTGGATCTTGATGTCTTACAATGTCTTCTGGACTTCCCTTCCCATCATAGTCATCGGCGCCATGGATATTACCCTGCCACGCTGGGTCGTTGCGAGGTATCCCATCGTATATGTTGAAGGGAGAGAGTCAATCTCATTCAATGCGAGGAAGTTCATCGCGTGGATTTTGAGAGCGATTGTCTGTGCTGTAGTCGTCTACGCCCCTGTCGCGGTTGGAATGAGTTACCCATCCGGTTCTGGTGGCGAAGTGATGGGTTATGCTTACATGGGCAACCTTGTCTACTATTCGGTGGTGGTCGTTGCCAACTTTATACTGGTCGTTCTCGCTAATCATCTATCTTTTCTCTTTCTAGTTTCCTGCTTCGGATCCATGAGCATTTTCATACCATTCTTGTCGATATATTCTCGGGTTGGCCGGCCATGGTCAGGAGCAAGTAATGTGGCGCAGATGCTATGGGAAGGGTCAATCGTCAGTTGGCTGCTACTCGTCTTTGTGACCGGCGTCGGCGCTTCTCTAACTATACTGGAAAGGCTATTCACTTACTCGGGAGGAACGGCAACTCCAGCGCAAAAGCTGCAATGCTGGCTGGCGGCTGCTCCTCGTCAATGGCTCAAACGAGGGCTGTACTACGTCGCTGCGAGGCTCAAGGATAGCTTTCCCTGCAAGGTGGATGGTCTCTCACTATCGTTGAGCGGGAATCTAGCAGACCCTCAATCTTTGGATGAGGGAATCGCTCTTCGTTCGAAGTCTCGGTCACTCAGTCTCCAACGAATGGTTGAACTGATCCGAGGCCGTTGGGAGGCTGCATTCAGATGGTCCACATTGGACGACGATCGCCCGCAAATAGTGAGGAGAGTTAATCCGAGGACACTGAGGTTCAAGAGCCTTGCCACTGAGTCTAGCTACTTGAGGCACTCACAGGGTGAGGCTGTCAAACAAGCCCGATTATCCGTCAAAGCCATGGTCTTGTATCAGTTTGCTTGGGGCGTGACTGAAGAGTTGATTCGGCCAGGAGTATTTTCCGTGCCTCTCGGTGTAGCCTTGCTCGTTGTCATCGCGTTTTACTGCTCAACAAGTACACGCCTATTTCGCTATCATTCTGATGCTATGTTAAGCGCCTTGGCATTCTTCTCGATGTTGGCATTCTATGTCAGGAGGATGGCGACCATGGTAGATGATGCTCACATTGTCGCTTGGCTTCCTTTTTTCATAAACATCATCATGCGAATCCCATTCCCGAAAGCACTCGCCATATCTTCCATCCATTCTGTTCTCTTCGTCTTTCTATACCTTGCATACGACTTGGAGCTACGTCACGATTCTGGCGTGCATAAACTTGAACCGCGAGACTGCGGTATGGTCTACCATAACAGCTTCTGCCAGCTGATGGACTATTTTCCGATGGTGTTTGGGATAACGTTAATGAGCCTAGTTTTTGGTTACGAGAACGAGCTGAACCAGAGAAGCTGCTATCTGTTCTCACTCAATTCCAGAACTGAGCAAAGTCGAAGTAGGGAGATTCTCAACAACATGCTTCCCGAGTTCGTGGTTGACTCTATCATCGACCGAAATCGAGATCTTGCGGCTCGAATCGGGGGTCATGCTGAGTCTTCACACGCGCAGTCAAGGAGGGGCCGCTCGAGCTCTCACATCCCGGAAGCGGTCTCTGAACTAGAGATCGAAACCTTCGCTCGGCGCTGTGGAGATGTGACCGTTCTGTTCTGCGATGTGGCCGACTTCCCACAGTTGGTCGCTGCACTGGCACCGAAGCACCTAATATTGGTGATGCATCGGCTGTTCAGCAACATCGACAAGTTGGTGTTTGTTCACGCTTTGACTAAGCTCGAAACGGTCTCTGAGTCCTATGTTGTCTGCAGTGGACTCACCCGGATGGTGACTCATCTCATCATGCTGTGTCGA
>NW_003212465.1:66741-69181 GCF_000006405.1 Perkinsus marinus ATCC 50983
TCATAGCGATCGTCATGATGCTACTGTGAAGCAGCCGTCAAGTATATCGATCTGAGCAGCGACAGGGCGAACTTCTCACCTTGGAATTCCTCCAAGAGGCGATGAGACCGAGTTTCGTAAAGATTGTCTCGCAACATTCGCAACCTCGAAATGGACTCGGCGAACCCTGCTTATTCTGTCGGTATCTTACTTATCCAAACCATCGAGCTTCTGGTCGTACCACAGCAGCCGCAAGTCATATTTTCCCGCTTCCTCTTCGCCCGACTCACGGTATGGATCCTCCTGATGGTATTGTATGTGCTCTACTCGCTGAGGACTATCTTGTCTGCGCCAGCTCTGAGACTACTCACAGTCGGAGTGTACGCCATTGGGATTTTGGTAACTTCGTTACATACCTCTGATTTCGTTGACTGGCGGCAAGATGACTGTGAGGCTGATGATCAGTCATGCATGGACTCGAACATCGCCGATGGTTCTTCCGTTGCAGTGTAATACTAGGCTCTATTCTTTCGACGACTCCTCCCTGGCCAGTGTCCCCTTGTGCCAAAACTATCGCGATTATCCTTTGACAACGCTAATCCTGCCAGATACCAGTCATATGCTAATAGCCTCGAGCTGACCATGTGGTTGATCATGATCAACTTTAAAGCCGCTCTACTGTTCAAGCACCTCGTTTACGTTAACATCGTCGCCCTCGTTCCAATAGTGGTGTTGTGGAACTCGAGTGACCATGTCGTATCCACCCTCGCCATAGAGGTAATTTCGTGAACACAGGTGTTTTGTAAGAATTGCTCATCCTGACTGTTCCTGTTGGCCTGTTTTACATTGGAGTTTGTACATGGGGTGAATGGGAGGTCTTCATGGTTCTCTCTGGCCTCGTAGTGTCATTCGGCAGGGAAAATCAGTCACCGATTCGTTATGAGACGAAATAGCGCAGCTTAGCTATACATTGTGTGCATCTATTAAAATTTCATAGATTCCAGGGTGAAGTTATCGGTGTTTTCGTGCAGACGTCCGCAATGGCTGCTTGTTTCGCTTCTGTTTCGGCAATCATGGCTCGGATGAGAGAGTCTTGGGAAAGGCGTATATACTTAACCGATATTGAATACCGAAGCTGGCAGAAACGAGCTAATCGATTACTATCGGAGTTCATGCCCTCGTCTGTAGGCCTTGAATCCTGCGGGTCTCGGAATGTTCTTGTCATTCTTCTAGGCATTAGAAGCATACCTAGCGGATAGATACATGGCGTCGCTGTTCAAGAATATGACCCTCCTATTTGCTGATATATGTAACTACACAGCTTACGCGAAGAGCGCCCCTGCCGAGCGAGTTGTATCACTCCTCACTACTCTGTTCTCGCGGTTTGACAATCTATCGGACACTTGTGCAGTGTACAAGGTGAGCTCCTTTAATAGTTGCAACATCCGAGGCCAACATTACGTATTGCTCTTTCGCGACCCTCACAACCGACTCGCCTCGTACAGTGGGGCAATCACCTTGCTGAAGTGACAACAAACGGATACTCGAAAACTGAACATGACCGGTCTCCAGAGGGTCTCTTCCCGTCAGGTTCATACTATTGGAGATGCATACGTTGCGAGTACAGAGCCTAAGGAAGGCGTCGATAAGGTATGTTGAGTGGTTTCGTTATTATCGACGCCATCATCGACGCATTCTCATATCGTGGATCGCTCTCATGGTTGCTCACGGCCATGTGATATACGCACTATGCATGCTCTAAGCATCTATGTAGAATAGCCGCACTAGGGTTAGTGTGTAGCTGTGGATAGAGGTGACCTTTTCGGGGGATTCTTAGAAGATCCCGGCATCTTCCACAGTGGCCCCATAGGAGTAAACAGTCCCTCGATTCTGGGAGCATCGACTGTGCAAGTTCCTTGGTAGCCGTCTCTAGCTCTTGTTTGCTGATCTGATCTGATTGGCACCAGGGAATATTAGCAGATACAGTCTGCTAGGAGGATGGTAGCATTCGCCCAGGCGATGGTGGAGGCCCTTCATACAGTTCGACTGGAAATGTCCGCGCCAGACTTGGAAATGCGGATAGGCCTGCACTTCGGCAAGTTCATTGGCGGTGTTATTGGTGAGTTCAGTTCGGGGTTGTTGCCGGTGTGGGATAACAATGTCTCGGACCCACGGGCCGTGGGCGTCTGGTCCCGATTTGTCGTCATTACAGCTACAACGAAGATCAACTATGATATCTTCGGTGTTGACGTGACCATCGCAAATCAAGTCGAAACAGCTGGTATACCCGGAAAGATAGTCGCATCAGACTCCCTCCGACGGTAAGCCGGGTAGCGATTCTAATACAATACTTGCACGTAGTCTCAAAGCGTCTTGCTTCCATATAGTTTGAAAGCCTCGGGAGGATACTCGTAGAACATCGCGGTTGGTCTTGGTGACAATGAACCACAGCGTTTATGGG
>NW_003212465.1:69281-71381 GCF_000006405.1 Perkinsus marinus ATCC 50983
TCAGTAAACGGCCCGATCAGGAAGACAACGGACAACTCGAAGACAAGTCTCAGGTAAGTATCGAAAAAAAGACGCGGAGTAAAGGCTACATTAAGCCTTAGCAGCTAGTAAGAGTTGTATCGATGAGGAAACCTGCTTTGATATGGATCTCAGTAGAACTGATGATAGTGCCTCTGATACTTTTGATATGGAACATATCAATCAACTGTTGCAGCATAGAATCGTAGTTGGAGAAGACGATATCATCACCCGCAACTTCATAATCAGCGCCCGCGCTTTGTCCTAGGACACTGACAGTAGCGCGTCCATTTTCGTCAAAGTCGACGCTGAAACTCTCTCCATAGAGTTCACCACAGTAATTGCCTTGGGAACCCTCGGATACGCTGCTAGTTGTACTCGTGGTTACGATAATCTCTGTACTTGCGGCCTCTGTAGTAGGAACCTCTGTAGTACGAACCTCGGTAGTAGGAACCTCAGTAGTAGGAACCTCAGTAGTAGGACCCTCAGTAGTAGGAACCTCAGTAGTAGGAACCTCAGTAGTAGGGACCTCAGTAGTAGGAACCTCAGTAATAGGAAACTCGGTAATAGGAACCTCGGTAGTAGGAACCTCGGTAGTAGGGACATCAGTAGTAGGGACATCAGTAGTAGGGACATCAGTAGTAGGGACATCAGTAGTAGGGACCTCAGTAGTAGGGACATCAGTAGTAGGAACCTCAGTAGTAGGGACCTCAGTAGTAGGGACCTCAGTAGTAGGGACCTCAGTAGTAGAGACCTCAGTAGTAGGAACCTCAGTAGTAGGAACCTCACTAGTAGGGACCTCACTAGTAGGGACCTCAGCAGTAGGGACCTCAGTAGTAGTGACCTCAGTAGTAGGGACCTCAGTAGTAGTGACCTCAGTGATAGGAACCTCAGTGGTAGGAACCTCAGTGGGAGGAACCTCAGTGGTAGGAACCTCAGTAGTAGGAACCTCAGTGGTAGGAACCTCAGTGGGAGGAACCTCAGTGGTAGGAACCTCAGTGGTAGGAACCTCAGTGGTAATCATTGCACCACAAGCAATAGGCTCACCGTGGCAGTCAGCGTCAGTTGGCTCGAAGCAAATTGATCCATCAGACTTCTTTGCCAAACCGAAGCACACTGGACTAGTTAGCCATGCCTTACAGTATGATCCTAACGATAGAAATGACACCTCGGGTACTCTTTTTCCGGGAAGTTGGATAATCCTCCAGCGATCCGCTCCCATCCTTGCCTTATCACTTTAGCGGCCTTGTTTATATTGGCATGTCTGATAAAGCTATCACTCTATCAATGCAGAAATTTTCCAGGTTGAGGCTCCGAGAAACGTTAACGGGGGAAATACAGGGTTCGGACAGTGAAGCAAATTAATGCTCCCTATGACATTCTCACGCGATGCAGGACACCGAATGTACAATTCAACAGACTGAGAAATTGTATGATTTTGGGATGGCACAGTTCGCTCTGCCGACAACAAGTGATTGATCTTGAAGTGGCATAGTTGCCCCAGCGGCAAAGATGATTGGTCTTGAAGTGGCATAGTTGCCCCAGCGGAAAAGATGATTGATCTCGGAGTGGCGTAGTTGCCCTGCCGGAAGGAATGTTTGATTCCGGATGGCATAGTTGCCCCGCTGGGAGAAATTCTTTGATCCTTGTATGGCATAGTTGCCCCGTCGGAAAAATTATTGATCTTGGGGTGGCATAGCTGCCCCACTGTACTAGTATATTGTACTAGAGAATTTTTCTCTCGTTAAAGAAGCGAAGGCATTAACCTTAGTTATCCTTGATAGCTCAACCGTGACTGTGCGCCTCGGCATCCGAAGGGATTGGAGTATAGAGTAGAGGAAAGAGCAGTATTGCATCGAGATGATGAGCATGTCCAAATAGAGTGTTATATAACAACACAAAAGGCACAGCAAGACGGAAGCGATATAAGGCATGGAAAACATCATGACCAACGAACGCGCTTCGACTTTCGAGGATTCTAGAGACCACTGTGGAGCTCTCGGAAGTCCGATGATCGTTGATGCTTGCCTGAAATCGATTAACTGCGGGGCAGCGAGTGAAACCGAGATTAACCTATCTCAA
>NW_003205088.1:0-2590 GCF_000006405.1 Perkinsus marinus ATCC 50983
CCCAGGAGAGGGCAATAGGCGTGTGGCCTTCACCTTTACATTCCCACAAAAACCAATGCCTGCAGAAACCTAACCAGCTTGCTCACTGAATTTTCTCCAATCACGCTGTGCTCCGTCCCATAAGGTATCCCAGCATCCAAGCCTGTGATATTGTGAGGTGGTCTGGGGAGCAGGTCGCTCTGTACATTCACGGCCACCGATACTGGTCCTTGCCTACAGTACAACCCTGAAGCCACCACTACCAGGCCCCATCCTACTGCATTATATGCTGCCTCATCTGGGCCTCACTACAACGACCGTAGAAGCCCCCTAAGGAAGGGCCACTCTCAAGTCAGGAGCTGCTGAGCTGAACTTACCAACGTATCCAAAATCCTTGGCATACCACAATTTGGTGGAATCTCTATAGCATGATCGGTCACAAGCTTCGGGAGTCCCCTGATACCTGCCACAACATTGGCTACTCACCGTCAACCGGGCCAGGGAGGGGTCAATGCTATGCGTCACGATAATATCGAGTTCGATCAACACACACAGTGAGGCCCCATCTTACGGCATGCAGGAAGCTCGAGGTACACCCTGGACGGTCAGGTCGAATGCCATGATACCTGCCATAATGCTACCGCCTCACATACCTCTCTCCAACACTCTCACCAGGGAATCCACCGTTGCATCCTTGAGAAGAATAGCCACACGACAAGGCCTAAGGAGAGCTACTGAGTGGCACCACAAGATGGTGACTCTTCCCGCTCACTCCCTGGACGGACAGTTCCCAGTCGGCGGGCAGGTCCATTCCAAGAAGTTGGAACTGCCGCGCAAAGCCAGCTTGAAGGGCCGACACCGCACCTATTGCATAGCAGCTGCCACATAGCATCTGCTGAGACTCTAGGTCTGAGAGCAAACCCTAGTCAAGAGGTCAACGATCATCGTAGTACTTCCAAAATGTGGAACTTCATCACGGAAATCATACGCTGTTGGCAGGGACGCCACGAGGTCGGCATCCTCAATGCTATTAGTATTCACACAGGCCTCGTCTATAGGCTGTGGAGGGTATTTGATGGGTGCCTGAGTAGCCTAGCTTGGCCACTGCAAGGACGAGCGCTCTGACCTCCTCGGCGTAGCTGTCTTCTGTATACGCCCCATCAGCTAAGACATGGTACCTGATCGGAGCCACACTAAGGCACTGTTCACTATTACTCCCTGCTTACCTGCCCTTGAACCTAGCATACTCCCCCTCAGTGTCCTCATCTACATCGATCTGAGAGCGCGCACTGGAGAGGAGTTGGCCGCCCCAGCTTACATCATCTAATGGACCGCTACTACCACTCCTCGTCATCAGAGCAATCGCACGAGCCCTGAAGAGAAATGCGTCCAAGGCCAGACCGACACAACTGTTGTTGAGATCAAAGAGTAGCTAACATGCGCCTGTGAGCTCGTAAGGCCTCACCGGGTAATGCTAGCCTTCCGCCTCCTCCCCCTCAGGGTTACGAATGCAGACGGTGTCATAGATCCTGGTAGGACTGCCACACTATGGACCTATCGGGCCTATTTAAGACAACTTGATACCCTCGAAGAGTAGCTCACCTCATTCGCCTCCTCATCACTCTTCTTTCTCATCCAAAAGCATCCTTGCTTCGCTCCGCTACGCGAGCTCCACCATCCTATCAGAGTCTGACCACATAGCGACTCATAGCCCTGAGTGGCGCCGAACCTGCGTGATGCGATCACAATCGCCCACAACAGCCCAGCCTCCTTACTCATCTTCAAAGTCTGCATAGTCCCCACAATGGCTACTCCCAGAGAGGCAGCGATAGCGGAAGAAGGCCACCAAGTGCCGCGGCACCGCGCTGTTGTCTAAAACCGAAAAATGAGCTAAAAGTAGGAACGTCGAGCTTACTCAGGACTAGGTTCTTCAGCACGAGACCTTCATCGTAGCCGACAGACCAGCTGCCTCTGTATGCACCGCTAATATCCAATACCTGATACGAGTCCTATTCAGACAGTTTGGGGAAGGCCTACCTTCAGATGATGGTCCCGAAGCACACCATCACCACTGACATCTTGGTCCATTGAGAGATTCAGGTCGACGACAGGGCTCGATGACAGAGTCATATCTAAGGCTTGGTGATTGCTTTATGTGCGAGAGGTAGGCAGTAAGGGTACTCAGTATCCTCTCTATACTGTGTGACGTTAGTCCATCGGGGCCACTCAGCGCTGCTGCGTCCATAAGCTGTTGTATCTACCATAGCAGCAGCATGCCAACAGTGAATGATGGAGTGAGTACCTGATTGCCACGGGCTATGTTGGCCTCGTTGCTATTGATGGGAGTATACCCACAGAAGCTGTCCTGCTCTCCCTTACTATTCCAGCTTGGTACAGGGCCTTCCAGTAGATACAGCTGCCACCAGCCTAGGAAACACTAGCAATACGTGAGTGGTTAGGCTCATTGCTAACCTTGAACATCTTCAATGGTGCAGTGCACAGGGAGATCAGCAAGTCCTACGAGGAGGATAGCAAATACGATCAAGTTGACCATTGCAGATCGAGGGGATACCGAGGTCAATGGGCCAGTGGGAAAATGAATTAAAGAGGG
>NW_003199590.1:0-3026 GCF_000006405.1 Perkinsus marinus ATCC 50983
GCCAAGGATGAGCTTCTGGCTGGGATGATAATATCATTAACTAGACCCTTGCCGTCGATGAATTCACTCCCACACAACAACTTCCACGAAGTACTCAATAGCTTTGAAATAATGACTGGCTTCAACTCCTGTTCTCGGAAAACCCGGATAATGTTCCCCAAAAAATATCATCGGTAGTTCCAGTTGAAATTCCATCTCGTTATCGGAACTAAGGCCGCCTACAAGGCCTCCTGTCTGGTGAATGTTGCTCGGGCTAAAGACTTGGGGCCGCCGAACTTTGTGGGGAGGTACAGCAAGTTTTTGTAGAAGAAGATTAGTGCAACTCCCACATCCTCCCGCACTTTCTTTGGCATCTTATAGATCACAGACAGATCAACATGGACCCAACATCCCTGCTCTGCCGCGATCTCGTCGATCATGGTGTAGGGAATATTCTCAACCGTGTATGGCGTCCCAGCATAGCTCAGATTCATGTCAAAATTGGTGGAGGTGAAGTTGAAGTTACCAGATAGCTTAGGCGGTCCACTCTTCTTGACGAAAATACCATCAAGAGGCGGACAAGGCCCCGGTGAAGCAGTGCTCTGGGATGGCCCCGTTGAAGACGGCACCGCTTGGCGTAGGTGGGTTGCTGCATCAGTTTCCAAGCTGCAAATCGCGAAAATGGCCACAAGTTGAGTAGCAAGCAACCAAGTTGAGAGGATGTTCATGATTAGGGAAATGAGGATGCTATAAGGTCTATCGAATCCTGCAAAATGGACTAACCGGATATCATAAGAGTCGTTTGAGAGTGAACGCTAGGAAGAGAAGGCGCTGTTCATACCAAGCCGGTGTAGCAGCGAAGGCTTCCTTTTATACATGCGTGCACTGGCAATGCACGCATTTACAAGGAATGAAGAAAGCAGACTCGAGTATGAGCATAGGATACATTCCGGGCTATTCATCTTGGATACTAGAGCCCTTAGGTTCGTAGCCATCGTGGCTCGAGGTCTCAGTGTATGTTTCAATCGCATCTCTCCCGCTGATGTCTGGTCATTTTGACGCAAGTGAGCCATGGAAGGCATCCGAGTCGGATGATCTGACGTCATCCGCGTCACCCTGACCGTCACGGCTCCGCTGTGGGGCCGCCACATGGTAATCGTATTAAGAATTTACCAACACGGTAGACAAGTTTACAGGTAAGAACGAACTGACGAATCATCGTTACTACTCTCCTCAATACGAAGGGAAAAAATCCACCCGAGCAATCGTGGTTACGCTTGCGTGCGAATGCGCGCACACTCACACCATACCGCACGCATACTCGCAAAGGGGAGCAGCAACTAATCCATTACGTCGTGATTCGATGATTGGGTCGAGGTGTATTCTCGGATGAACAAACCAGGCAATGGTTTCTGGCCAAACTTAGCCTTGTCGAACTCGACGGGTTTAGCTCAACAACGCATTGGCGAGCAGAATATATGCGCGGGTGCGCAGCGCGGCGCACGTCGGTATGTCACCGGCGGTGATTTGGTGCTATAGATGGGCAGAATCACGTTACGGACCGTTACGGCTCACTTTTACGGTTACCATTCAAGCCCCGTATCGTAAAGTTACGGCACCGTAACGGGTCTTACGGAGATGCAGAGGACGAAACGAGGATTGGTCATTCAAGTCGCCTAAATCTATTTCGGGTGAATGCGCATCGGTAGGCAAAGCCGGCTTGGCAGTTCCGGGCCAGCCTGGGAGTATGACGGGTGAAATTTGCAAAGGAGACGCGTGGTAAATGCGAAACCAAATGTTACTCTCTCAGCGGTTCGGTTGAATCCGAGCCATAAGAAATGAGTTTAAGAACTATTTGAGCTATCGTGGAGTGCATTTCAGCGAATGTTTCCGCCACAACTCCAAAATAGCAGTTCAACACCAACCGTAAAGTCGTAAGGCTTTTCCGTAACCGTAAACTACTTACGTTACGCACACTGTAACGTAAACCGTAAGAAAACGTTACGCTGCCCATCTATATTTGGTGTAAGGACAGACTCCAGGTTCGAATCTCAGTCAGTGCGTTTCTCGCAAGAACGACCCAGCATCAGCGCACGTTTGAGTATTAGTCAGAGCTGAGTATGATCGCGATCAGGAGTAGAAATGTTCAAGATCGTGCGTTCGATCCTTGACTCATTCGGGGACTTATTTGGCCTATAATTCTTCTCTCTGTGTTTCAGTTGAGATATATACAACACTGCGCGTTTCTCGAAAATTGGTGATCTGCGACCCTAAGTGTTCGGGCCTCAGATTTCCCATTTTGCTAGCCTCGCTGCATCGTGTCACGAGTATCTTGTTCATCATTGTCTCGAAGACAATGTCTCCACATGCTCTCTATGCATGCTTTTTACATCCATGGATGGCATGGTTATCTGATACTATCATCAGCTATTTCTGTCTCAAATCAATTTTCTTTCGCTGAGTCATCTGGGAAAGATGACCGCATCGTCAGGTTGCTGTGATTTGTGCGTGAAGGTGACGCACAACTTGTGTGCGGCACAAGGATGTGTGCAAGTTTGCCTGCACACGTGAATTGATCGATTTTCCTGTAGCTAAAGCCAGGCCAACCGCTCAAAAAGGATCCTTTCTTTCACGTCACGTCGGCTACAAGTGTCAAGTTGCACAACATGGGTATCAATATCGCTGTCACATGAATGTGCTACATTTTGAGGATAAAGGCTGCTCCATGAGGCAAGGTGACTATTGGAAATTATCAGTACGATAGGCGTTTATGGATAATGCGAAGTTGAAAGTGCTCTTGACTTTGGTTCCCGCATCGGCATCACCTCCATGTGCCGCCGGCACAGTGCCGGTGGGCAATACCCCCGTAACGGAATCAGTGTATCTTTGGTGGAAACTTGGCATAGTTCTTGAGTCTGAGTACGTATCTGCATTTGAAGATGATGCAGTGATTCACATCAGTAGCATGGACTGAGTGAGTCAATTACTCGAGAATCATGTGACATTAAGTCACAAATAATAGCACTCATTAATATCATCGATAGCAC
>NW_003214372.1:0-1743 GCF_000006405.1 Perkinsus marinus ATCC 50983
ACAGACGGCCTAAGGGAACGCAGTCAAAGGCCCTACCATAGGAGCAGCACCCACCTGGCTTTGCGAGGGTCGCCGCAAGGGCTTGCTATGTCTTCGTCCACCTGAGAGGGGCAACTACGAAGGGCTGATACCGGCAGCAAGGGTACCTTGAGGTGGGTCTGAGCTCCCAGCCCGCCTACTCGATGTAGTAGTCCTACTGCTATGACCACCAACAGGGCGTGTGCAATCACAAGGGTGACACACGAATCTGAAGACCAACTAGGGCCCGTTTTCATTGCGCGCGCTCGCAATGTTGAAATTCGAATGCTATGGGTATAACATTGATTTTCGTGCCGTTTTATGAGAACCACGGGTAAAATGTTAACGAAAAAATGAAGAGAATTCAACCAAATGGGTAGGAAATTGAACTTGTCGGTGAAGAAAAATTAATTTCATCTGCGAGTGCTACAGACCATGCAGTTCGTGGGACACTGTGACAGACCCCACCTGAGATGATTCCAAGCAGGATTGGTCTCACACCGAAAGCAGGGGCTAGCCGTGGTAGTCGTCTGAGTCGAGCTTGCGGCCACTTTGATGGCTTCAGGAAGGTCCAATGGACCCGAGTCCATCTCGAAATCGAATCTCTTGTTGTTCCACGATGCGGAGGGCACGGCGAACTTGGCGAATTCACTGAGGCCTATGCCGAGTATTCTGGGCTCGCCGCTGGACTTGGGGCCGGCGGTCTCTGCAGAGGCAGGGCTTGGTGGCGAGCTGGACTGTGGCTGCTGAGGGATATGATGCTCCGAGTAGTATTGTGATGATGACGTCAGCGTCCTCGGGTACCAAAAGCATACCTGACAACACAACACACTACTACTACTACTACTACTACTACTACTACTACTACTACTACTACGACAGCGTAGTGTCCCCACATACCTGTCCCTGGCCACCTTGTTGTTGGGCAACCATGACCATCCCCAGAAGGGGAGAGGCCTTTCCTGGTCTTCGCCGATCTTGGCCCTTCTTCACAGCACGCGCAACTCCTCTCGAGCTCCGAAGACGACTACCAGCACAAGCACCACGACTAGAGGACGATGTCGACATCAACAATGATGAAAGCCTCTATCGCCCTCAAATGGGCCTCTCATTCAGCCGTTCTAACTACAACGCAACTGGATAGGGTCAACTTCATAAGTCGTATCGAGTTGAACATGTCATGGTACTTGCTGATCGTGGCAGAAGCCTGTATGTTCATCAGGTCCTCGGGAGTCCTCCCCTCCTAGGAGGGAAAGCCGAGCAATGGTATCGGCGGCATCAGTGTTGAGATCAAGTATCTCGCCGATGAGACTCCACTCCTGACAAAGCCAACATGAATGAGGGAACAGCGAGGTCAACGAGCTGCCAACAACAATAGAACAACACGGGGAACAAAGTATCATCAGAGATTAGATTAGGGTATTATATAAAATCGAATATATAGAAGTTTTACAATACTCCAATGAATTATGAATAATTCTGTATCAACCCAAGAAGAAGGCCGCGACAGGTCGCAACGGTGTTAGTGCTGAAGACGACACCCAAGTCAAAGGAGTGTTGCTGAATGGCATGAGAAATGCGACTCACTCGAGTTGAGAAGTCTCCATATTGTGCTAGTTCAGATGGATCACAGCCTAGCAGCTCTCTAGAGGGGATCCGCTGCAGACCGAGAGGGGTCGAAGCCATGGCGGCTGAATGGGAAGAGCGCGTCATGGAGGATCAGAG
>NW_003209674.1:0-964 GCF_000006405.1 Perkinsus marinus ATCC 50983
TGTTTACAGCTGATGATGGTTATGGCGTGGCTGGTGTTGTTTGAGCTGGTTGACCCTTCGTCGAGCTCTACTTTATGACGACGTCTTTTCGTTATCAACGTACTGATGCCACTATCACTGGTATGTTTACTGTAAAGTTTAACGATTACTACTACTCTAGGAACGTCTCTACTGTACCGAATGTCGTAACGTAACTATCTTCCGTCGTTGGATGACTATTGATCATTGTCGGCATTGTGGAAGTTGAAGCTACTACTATCATCCACATTGTCGTGATATGACCAGAGCCGATAAAAGTCGGCATGTGGTTGGGGTGGATGCTCAAAGCTTTTGTGTTACAGCGGCATGAGTTGTCGAGTGTCACTGCCGCTTTTTTCCTGTTTCTTATGTTGTTGGCAATAGTGTAAGTATCGAAATGGTCAAACATTGTGTTCCCTATGTAGCATTGTACGAATGCTGCGTGTCCCGTCTAAGGACTTCGGAACGACGATGTTCAGGATTCTAAGGTAGTCGTACTATGATCCTTATTCTGTCCTCAGTGCAACTATCTGTCGTTGTGATTATCAAGATCTCACCCTACCTAGTTTCCGCTGGTAATATGATGAACTTGACTCCAATGTATGTTGTGTTTTCAAGTGTAAAGCCGGGTATTGGGGCTATTTCGTCAAGGTCTCTAGTTGTATGGGTTGACGTTACGCCTTGGGCTGGTTTCTTCGTTCAACGATGAACTTCGCGTTGAACTTCATGAGTATTGAGGGATATTTGATATTTGTGATTCGTGTCTCATCTGTAAGTATTGGGAAGTTATGCTGTACTCCGCGTTGGGCTTTACAAGTATTGAGGGAGATTATCTCCCTCGATAGTGGTGGTGGCCCTATGACTTGCGTAGTGCTATTCGAGGCGCACCTTAAGCGAAGAATCCCTCCCAGTGACGGTTATACATCGTGCTGGCGGCCGGAGGTCC
>NW_003216705.1:0-3553 GCF_000006405.1 Perkinsus marinus ATCC 50983
GGCATCGGAGTACCCCCTCATGCCCGAAGAGTTGGTCTCTTATACAGCCATGCAGAGTGCTGACCTCCAGAATGCTACATTGCCGAAGGCTGCCGATGAGCTATGGCAACCGAGTCCACCACTTCGTCGACAGATCAGAGACTATATTCAGGCCAACCAGACACCTGATGGGGAGGTCAATGCGACGTTCTGTGTGACTTGGGAGTTTGGTCACTCCCAACCTGGCAGTGTACGGTCCTCGGGCTATCATTGCGTGCAGTCAGTGGAGCCGGCACAGCAGCTTCTGGATGCGATGGCCTTGGTGAACGGTAGCCAGCTACATATAGATGGGCTCTTACCTAGGGCGCTTTATCTGAATGGCCCATGGGCAAGCCCTCCAGGGTCATTCCGCCAGTTCACCAACGTATCGTTGAAGGTTGAAGAGGAGGACTCTCAGATATGGTGGTCTCTGGCTGAGAACCCCACATTGGCGGTGGTCAGTGAGAGGGCGGTGCCGCCCAGTGCTGGAGGAGGTGCATCGGCATCGTCGACTCTCAGCGTCATCAGCCTCTATGTGGGCGTGGTGCTCACTATAGGACGCTTCTTCAGGCTGGTCATCCAAGACAGCAGTAAACGTATCATGTTTGAGGAGCTCCCATCGGTAACGTATCTCCTCCAGCTCTGTCAAGGAGTCCAGATCGCTCGTATGCGCCACTCACTAGAGGCTGAACGTGTGCTCTACTACGAAGTTGTCACACTCTACCGTTCGCCAGCTAAGTTGCTGTCGGTCACTGGAAGCACGAGTCATATGCCTGATGTTCTTGTGAGCAAGCGAGCCGCGGCTCATGCAGCGTTGAGACGGCGAGGTGAACCACATGGCTCTGGAACCTCGGCTGCTGGTGCTCCTCTACCCCCTGCTGAGGTCTGATCGGTTGGACGCTCCCGTGGTCCGTTGAGGCCCGGATGTGCCACCATCTCGCTGACGACCTTTTTTTATACCATTGGGTGTACCGTCTTGGCCCCTGACTCAACTCGAGTCGATTATATACGATTAGTGATAGTTTATCCCTGCAAGAGCACGCTATATGTTGCGCAGAAGAAGTCTGGGGAAAAGAGTTGATCGCGTTAGCATGTCGGCTTGTCCCGCGTCGCGGTCAAGCTATTCCGAGCGGCCGTTGGCCGCTGTGTTCCTTAGCTTATTTGAGACACTCGGGTCTGACACACTATGCCGGTGTTGGAGTATATGCCCGCTTCCCTCAGCTGAGCTCAGGAGTCTACTTACGGAGTCGGGTAGAATTTCTACCCGAATTCGTACTGAGCTTCTACCGTAGAAGTGTAAAAAACCCACAAGAATTCCCAGAAATTTCCTCAGAATTCCCATATTATCACCAATACATATTGGATAATGTATTGGTGATAATACGCATTTCCCCACAGTGTTGGGCCCACACTGCACCATGGTCACCGGGGCCGCGATGAGAGGTGCTGTTGATCCGAGTGGGAATGACGCCAGCAGCAGTAGTGGCGAGTCCATGGAGTTACTCTGACGCTAACAGTAATCAGTCCTTAGGTTGATACTATGCATTCGCAGCTACACTCAACAGTTGTTCATGCTTCAACTGTAAATGCTCATTTCTCCTGCTAAAAGGACGTTCACAACGTGGAGTGCACCGTTCTTGTATCCATCTCTGGCCAGTCTCCTCGCCAGGGAAGGCCCAATGCCACACACTCTGGTCATGGCTGACTCCATAGAGTAATTCCTACAGTATGTCAGCCGAAACTCCCCCCAAAGACCGCCATAGGTTTTCTAGCAACGCAGGCAGCATTTTGCGGCACAGTTACCTCCTCGGCGTTTCTGGTGTGTTGTTCGGCAGCTGTACAGGGGTTAGTGAGCACCAGTCAAAGTGAGGCTCTCGTCAACACTGTGTGTGTGCTATCTATGTATTAGGGCGTGGATGAGGTCTTCGCTGCGAATGTCGATGTGTTATAAGCGTGGGGGCTGTCCTGTGGTGCCGAGCTGTGATATCCTCGCTGCTGTGGAGGAGCTGAAGATGCGTCTCGGTTACACAGTGTGCATCCTAGGTGACGGCTACATCACTGATGACAGTTGCCAGGTAGTGACTTCGTCATGTCTCGGACGTTCTTGTGGAGTTCAGATCCCCCGTTACGACTTGACTCGGTCACAGACGACTAGCAAGTTCCTAGAGGCTCCCAGGTTGCTTCTGATTACTGGCGGGGAAAGTCAGAGGCGAGCGGATGATCTACTGTACAAGGCTGATGTTTTATGCGAGGTGCCCTAGGTCTTTCCAAGCCTCTAAGTTATCAGTCTCCTCAGGTCCCAGCCTTGCCATACCGTCACTTCAGCTACAACGTCGGTTGTGCTGTTACATTAGCTCTTTTTGAGCGGTTCAAGATTACAAGGAGTTGGCCCAGACCGGTCACTATCCCCCCGACGTGTGCTTCTGTCTCATGATGAGCTGTCTTATCAGGTCTCACTGTGTCGGCGGTCTTATGCATGGTTTCTGTCACTTCCCCGATATAGAGTTATCTACCGAAGGAATAGCAAGAGACCTACGGGCTGGGGAGTGAACTCTCTAGTCTTGCCGTTCGGAGTGAAATTTTTGCCACCAGTGACGTGGTTGAGGTCGAGCATAAGCTCCTGTTAGATCTAGATAGGACCAGCGGTGTAGACGTCGCAGAGCGGTTCCTTCAGCCGTTTGCCTGTCTCGCAATGTTTGCTCGTGAGGTCGGCTTCCGGATGGGCGGTTCGCGCGCTCGACGGCGCTTCTCGGCTTGGACCGACAAGTACACTAACGTTCCTCTTTCTGATGTGCTCCGTGGAGGCGACTCTGGGATTCAACCACACACGCTGATCCTTATGAACGACGCAGAGTGAGTGCTCGATGATGAGTTGATGTAGTCCCTGTTGTCAGAAATCCAGGAGTTGTAGCTAGCGTGGTACGGAATTGCCACCTGCTTGGGGCCTCTGCTGTGTTACTGGGCACCACCAACGGATATAACTACACACAGTAAGTGGAGACTGTGGAGTTTAAAGATCTGGGAGTCCAGGGTTCATCGAATATGCCTAGTCCAAGACGCTACTGCATCTGCCTATGATCTCGTGAGCTAGTGGCTTAGGCTTTATGACTGGGTTTCTAGGTCCTTTATCAAGAGTTGCCTGAGGCATTCTATGGCGTATTGCTTCGGTGGGCCGCACCTGATCGTCGGTGTCGAGTCCGCTTATGCAACTCGATTGTTGTCCACCTCCTATGGCTACACTATCGGCTCGCTGGTCCGGGATGGTCCCACCTGCGCTACCGTAAGAGTGGAGGCGAGCCGATCGTTTGGTCTGGGGTATTTCTATGGGGCCGAGCACAATATCGCGATCTGATGTCCTCTTTGTAGGCCATACCCACAGTGGACTTGAGCAGCGATCCTCCAGACACAGGCTGGATGGGCTGCTCGCACCTCCTCATGACTGTGAATGCCTCCCAGTGTACAGCTAGTGATCCCCTCGAGGAGTATGCAGATTTCCACATGGAAGTAGGCAGTGATTTAGCTGCGCTGGTCTGCC
>NW_003200812.1:0-1525 GCF_000006405.1 Perkinsus marinus ATCC 50983
ACACTACGGGCTGCATAATGCAAAGAAAGCCTTTTACGATGAAATTGCCGCCGAAAAGTTGAAAATTGTGTTCATTACTTCACGTTCCGTAACTCATATTGGGCGAAGCGGATCTGCTCACATAGTTAACGCAAGGGCAACGTGTACATACATACTGACTACAGCGGTTAGTTATCGACGGGATTGTGCTTATTATACACTCATTCTTAAAGACCGTTGTCGGGAAGGGCAATAACTGAGCAACGCTTATTCTACTGCACCAGGTAGACTCGACTCAAAACGATGTTGTGGTGAAAATTTTTCACTGAAAAGCCAAGAAAATCATCGCAATTTTTGCCAACATGAAAAAAATTACATCGATCAGTCGAGATGGTCTCTTCACGCAGCTATCTTGACGATCCTCGTATTATTATAATCATCCCGAGCAGCCTCTATCACATCTTTGTCGAGGGAACCTGTAGAAGTTCAAGGCCTATCTATTTTACTACAACTACTACCTTGACGTGGGTAAGCGGTCCACTGTGGTTCGTTGGTGAAGAGCCTCACAGCTTGAAGACAGGGGCTCTCCTCAGAGACGCAGAATCTGTGCCAGATTCCGGGAGGAAGAATCTATAGGGACGCTTACACAGAGAGAGCTCTAACTGACTTACAATCAGCGCGCCACAGTGACGCGCTGATTGGTAGTGACTACCAATTTTAATCCTGATCCACTTATCATCCGCATCGCGGATATCGAAGTACCTGTTACAATAGTCGTGTGTATTATCACTCCAAAAGTAGCCAACTCTTTTTCTGCTAGTACTACTACTACAACTACTACTACTTCATTCATTCATTCATTGAGCGCTTCAATCCAGCTAAGGGACAAGCGCGCTGCGAATAATAGTAAATTTATGCCATTTCCCTCTGTCCATGGCTTTCTCCCTGATGTTTCTCCATCTTCCTCCACGATCCTCCACATCCTGTTTGACAAGCTTCAACCACTTCGAATCAGATTCAATCTCCGATTCTATCCATTCTCTTTGAACCGCATCCCTAGGTTGCCGCAGATCATGACCAAACCAACGTAAACGTCTCTGATTCATAATCTCCTTAACGGTAGAGCCTTCCAACCAGTCCAGTATTTCAGTCTCACCCACTTTCCAATCGAACTCACCATCAACATCACCATTATTCGACTGGTTAGTGTTTCGACCCCACCTTATGATATTGCTAACCAATTTGTTGCAGCACCTTTGCAACCTTTCCGCATCGTTCTTGACGTACACCCAGGTTTCGCAATTGTATAGAAGAACACTCATTACGCAGCTCTTGAAAATACGTTTTTTGGTGGTGGCGAGAATTCCCCTAGCCTTCCAGATGTTTTTCAGATCGTTGAACACAGCAGTCGCCCTTCCAATTCTCCGGTTTATTTCCCTGGTTAGTTTTATTTTCGTTGTGAGCAAGGTACCCAAATACACCATTGACCCTACACATTTCAATTTCTGTCCCTCGACTAGTTGAATACAGACTTCCTCAACCTCTT
>NW_003203329.1:0-1005 GCF_000006405.1 Perkinsus marinus ATCC 50983
TGCTGAGCGGTCAGACTTCATCAGCTGGCCGCCGCTCTACTCGCTTGGGTCGGTCTTCGGCAGGCGGACCGCTGGGCGTTTTACGGCTCACCGAGCCAACTCGAGGTAAGGGGTCAGCATTGGTGGTCACTGCTTCTGTGCTGCCGCCCTGGCTTCAAGCTTCGGTCCTCCGGGCCATCCACTCCTTGGGTACTCCTTTCCAGGCTTGACTCTCAGCTAGACTCCATTGATGGGGCGGCACTGTGGTATGGTCACCACTAGTTGACGTCATGAGGAGACAACCCAGGTGCCGGGGGATCCTAGTATTGGATTCCCACCACTCCTGCGCCAGTCGACATCCCGGAGGGTGCGCGAGGAGGGCCCGATCCATTTGAGAGATCTGGGCCGGCATGCATCGGGGTGCTCAGTCCCTGGGGCCCCTCCCAACTCTAAAGATGGCGAGGGGTGGAGCTAAGCTCTCTTTTCATTGTTTGGTGGCTCTTGGGACATGGGTGCATTGGTCGCAACCCGAGCCGTGCACTCAAGGCACTTGGCGATCGACCTCCTGTGTGGGCAAGACATCAGGGGTGTGCCATCCGCGACATTGGAGATCGCGTTCTCATGACGTTTCGGATCCGCGGGGGGTGTCCAACCAACCACCTGCCCCCATCGCCTGGCTCAGAGAGACATCCCGGAGGGTATGCCAAGGCGATCCGGTGTGGAGCTTGCCACGCCACCGGCACGGTCCGGCCTTAAGGGAGTCAGCATCAAGTCAGAGGCCCAGAAAGAGAGTCACCGCAGAGCTTCAAGCGACGGAGGAGCCTAACTATCCACACACGCGAAACAGCCTTCCACAGATTACACTGCTGCTGCCCCTTTCCTGAGGTGCCACAGCGTCGCGCTGCCTCCGACTATCGCCGCGCGTCGTAGGCCTTGGTCGCTGGGAGTAGTAGTTGTAGTGGTTATGGTAGTAGCTGAGCCGCTAGGCCGGCACCAGCGAGGCGCTGATGCAAGTCCGCACTAAGG
>NW_003213988.1:0-995 GCF_000006405.1 Perkinsus marinus ATCC 50983
TCACTGGCTGAGTGGAATAATCCTTGGATGCTAATTGGTTCGCTATCTGTGAATTGGTTGCTTCCTTGCGATACTCACTACTCGGTCAGTGAGGAAGTGCGTTTGCTGGTCAACGAGCTTTCTAACTGTCATTACCCTGCGCTTTTCGATTCGTCGAGTGGCCAGGATGTGGCTTTGAGATTGTTCGCACTTAGTAATCGCGATGCTGGCTTCCAACGGTTGCCTCCGGCCCGTCTTGAAACACGGACCAAGGAGTCTAACGTATGTGCGAGTGTGTGAGTGGCAAACTTATACGCGTAATGAAAGTGAGGCCGTATGGCCATGTTGGGGTCACCAACAACCGACCTTGATCTTCGGTGAAAGGTTTGAGTATGAGCATATCCGTTAGGACCCGAAAGATGGTGAACTATGCCTGAGCAGGGTGAAGCCAGGGGAAACTCTGGTGGAGGCTCGTAGCGATACTGACGTGCAAATCGTTCGTCAGACTTGGGTATAGGGGCGAAAGACTAATCGAACCATCTAGTAGCTGGTTCCCTCCGAAGTTTCCCTCAGGATAGCTAGAGTCTTTATCAGTTTTGTCAGGTAAAGCGAATGATTAGAGGTTCCGGGGAAGTAACTTCCTCGACCTATTCTCAAACTTTAAATGGGCAAGATCCAGTAGTTACTTAATTGAACTATTGGGGTCAATGAGACGACTCTAAGTGGGCCATTTTTGGTAAGCAGAACTGGCGATGAGGGATGAACCTAACGCTCGGTTAAGGTGCTAAACTGCTCGCTCATCAGATACCACAAAGGGTGTTGGTCGATCTTAACAGCAGACGGTGGTCATGGAAGTCGAAATCCGCTAAGAGTGTGTAACAACTCACCTGCCGAATCGACTAGCCCGAAATGGATAGCGCTGAGCGAGTGACGATACCGGGCCATGTTGCAGATATTGGCACATGAGTAGAGGCGTGGGGTGTGAGAGCTGGACGTGAGTCTGAGTGAACAGCTCC
>NW_003202002.1:0-1223 GCF_000006405.1 Perkinsus marinus ATCC 50983
CAAGAACACAAATATGAGAAAGCAGCATCACCGATAATCTCGATGTGCCCTACTATCACGACAGAGAGGCTTCACCGCCTTGGTGTCCCCATCCACAGGGGCTCCGTCTCGTCATCTTCTTGGCCAGTCGTAGCACGTAGTCCACTACGTACTTGGCAGCTGTTCCTATCGCGTTCATCTTCAATACTCTGCGCCCTACACCACAATCCTGCACTCTACACCGATTCCCTTACCCGAGCATACCTGCTTGTCGAGAGACGCCCAGTCCAGCACCGAAATTGCGCTGTAAATCATGCAAAGCTTCAGCCAGGAGAGACAGTGATGTAGGATTCGAACGGATGTGGAAGTCACGGAATGCGCCTAAAACGATTAAGTACTACTTCTTAGAACCAATGCCCTTCCCTACCCGGCTGGTCTATCGTGATGACATCGCCCTCCACACAGAGGCCCATCAGATGCAATGGTAGTACTTCCACCAGGCTAGACATGACCGTCCTCTGCTGTAGACGGCCAAGGACCAGATGTGACACGTAAGGGACACATATTAGAGTGTATCTACTTCGAGCCGCTACCACTCTACCATAACACAGAGTCCACGCACTACGTCTTTTCAAAGGCGCTCTCCTTATTCCCTTTCCTTCTGGCATCGTCCGCCAATATCTTCTCTGCAACGAGATCTACCATGCTCAGCGTCTCCGAACTCTGCGCATGGAGTATAAAAATAATCTACAAAACCAGCAAATGTTCCCGCAGTCCACCCAACAGTTACGAATCTCACCTGCTTTGAATCCTGAGCAGCCGCGGCATCTCCCGCCGAGCTGGCATCGAGCTTCCTCCACAACTCCACACCGTGGGACTTTAAATCTTCCACTTCCACCAGCAGGGATAGCTCCGGAGAAATACGCGGATCGAGATACCTAGACATAGGCATATTCCCTCCCCCTATATACGCCACTACATAGTCTTCGTTCCCTGAACATGATCATGCAGAATATCAAGCAGTTCGCGCCGCATTGACCCTCTCCACGCTGCCAGATTTACCGGCGCATTCTCCAACTTGGGAGCTCCAGAACTCCGGCCAGATGATGACGATGAGCCGGTCGCCACAGCAGTGGGAGCAGCAGGAGGAGTCATGGTAGCAGCAACCCCACCTTGAGAGTCATTAGTACTACTATCAACGCAACAAAGAAAATGCTGGGAAAACCAACGATTCGTCGAGGACG
>NW_003199922.1:0-4346 GCF_000006405.1 Perkinsus marinus ATCC 50983
AAAGGGGGGATACAATCCTCTTCGACTACTCGCGGGCACTTGCAATTCCTCAACGTTAAGATTCCTGTGAATTGCGACAATTTTCGCGCGCGCCCAAAATTTATTGCGCCCATTACCAAATTCATTCGTGGAGGATTCCTCTGAAAGTACGGATGGAGAGCGATTCATATTATCGAGGTAGCAGCGGAAGAAATGTGCTCCGAAACCCCACCCGAAATTTTCGGGTTTCTTTGTTTCGTGGAAAGTTTCCACTGGAAACAAAGCGATAGTTCCTTGCTATCCATTCTTTGCATTTCTTTCCGGAAGGAAATGGGAAAGAAATGTGAGCTCAGTCGAGGAGGCTACAACACCTCCTACGGGGCAGCCACTTTGGCTATGAGATGGCTGCAGTATCTGGACCTGTGGGAGCAAGTCGAAGCTCAAGGATTTGCGACCGTGAGAGACGAGGCAGTAAGTACTAAACCCCTAGCCCTTTCCCGGTACTTCACATCCGGGAAGCTCTGGTGACCAACATGGGCGCTCGGGCTGTTGCAGCGGTTGACCCTGTAAGAAAGAGGCGCTCGGGCTCTTGCAGCTCTCGACCCTGCAAGAAAGAGGCGCTCGGTACATTGCAGCGGTTGACCCTGCGAGGAGCAGGCTCGGAATACGGCCCCCATCGTGTCGGCGACCGTCGTCTTCGGATCGTATGACATGGCTGCTCCGGAGGAGTCTCGACTCGAGACGATGTGGGCGCACAATCGACCCGTTCGACTGGGAAGGGTGCATCATATACTGTACACGGCACGTATGTGACCTTGCACGCGTCCGCCAGACTGTCCTCAACCATCGAGGCTCGGCTACCGAAGGCGTCGAAGATCCTTGGGGAAAAGGTGGAGAGTTCGCCAGTGATCGAGATGGAAACGAGTGAGTCGGGAGTCGGCGTTCTCGTTCTGACTCAGAACTTCTGAGGTAGAATTTATTGCTCAGGGTCACAGGCTCAGGAAGCTCGGATGAAGACATCTCGATCGAAGCCTAGCCCTCCCAGCCTCTTCGGCCTCCCCACGAGCTCAGCTGACGTCAGCCTGACGATCAAATTGATCGAGGCTGCGCGCGATAGCAACGCTGAACTAGACCGCTCAGCGGAGAAGAACGAGAAAGGCCGGATTAACGGAAGACTATTCCTAGGTTCTGCTGATTTGGCTATGCTCTATTTTCACTATTAGTAGACAAAGGAGAGCGCACCTCATGCGAAGGTATAGCCGAAGAGGGGCACAATTATGGGAACGGGAGAGCGCTGACGGTCTTCTCCGATATACTACAGGCTATAGAGAAGGGAGAAAAGAGTCGTTACTCACTATGGTTTAGTTACGGCGATTTTTAAAGTCAGCATGATCTTGAATTGAGGTGACATGCGGGAGAGAAGTTGGTCGAAAGGGTTAAGCTAGCACTAAGACCAGTGATGAGAATTTCACCATAATGGGCAAGTGATTCTTCAAGAACCGTTCTTGGATTCATTTATAATGACGTTACCAGGGCTTTATCCAGGTGCTCGCTGCGTACTTCAGGTGCATTTACGGGAACCCTGAGTGCGTACAGAACAACGACTCGCGCACCACTGAGGTGCACTCAAGTGCCGGGCCATCTTAGTTTGTTGGGTGCTGCACGCATGTACACGTCTTCTCTCAGGACAGATCTTGGGCTGCCCAAGTTGGGCACTCGCCTCTACCTGATGACGGAGACTTCCATGGTCACTTCTTGGGTAATCCTCGTGACGAGGACAAGAAATCAGACGAGGACCTCGTCTAATTTCTTTGTATCCGAACCATGCCAAGATGTGTGCCATCGTGATGTGCCTACTTAGCTCCACGGCATCCGTGGAACGGTGCGCGCGTCCGTACGGCGCGAGGTATGACACTAAGGATTTTGTGATGCCGGTCATAGGCGAGCGCTACTTTATGTACATGCGTGCTGCTTTCACGCTGCTGTGTGTTTACGTATAGGCTTTTATAAGTTGAGTAGGCTGAGTTGAGTCCGGTATAAGTTCTATACAAGGCTTTTACTAGTTACTGACTTATACTAGCTTACATAGGGATCCATATCTATATGAGGAGGATATGGATAATAGGGTCTTCATTGTGTTGCTATAGTTTTGTGACCATTGATTGCACTCTATTGGGCACTGGATCATTCGCTATGGTTTTGCGAACCCTTATGGATTTAGGGTTTTTGAGTCATCTGAGGACTAAGGTTGTCGCTATGGATTGTCGATATATATTCACAGAGTCTAGCTTTGAGTTATCTGAGTTCGGAATGGTTGTTACACGTTCAGGAAAGACTACCGAAGTGCCACGTAATCGTGACACTGATGTTATAGTCAAGGTACGTCGTAGACGTGTTAAGGAAAAGACGAGTCATGCTTCTCATGCGCAGTGTGCAGAAAGGGAGTCAACCCATGGTACCTCGGTTACTCCCACTAGTTACCCGAGTCCTCATAGGGAGGACCACCGCTGCGCGTAACGGTGCTTCGACACAACCACGGGCTTGGCTGAAGATCACCATCTCTTGTCGGGCGTCACCTTGACTCGCCTCATGCGTATCAGCGAGCAGGGCCCAACTATCTCGAGCCTTGGTGCAGCTAGTAACATCAACAGTAACTATGAAAGCTTCATCGAAGCGGTCTGGTCACACTGGAAGGACATGCAGAGTAGGAGGATAGAGTCTACTTGGCAGGACTATCTACTTTTTCAGTGGAATGTCAGACCCTTCACCAAGACTTTTGCTTCGATCTGTGACTTTCCCTTTGGGTTTCATAGGTAACTTGGAGTCTACATTAAAAACCATTGAATTTTGTTAAAGTGATTCCTCGCACATCGACACTCGTACATCAACAAGAGATTTTGCTTATCTCGACTGGAGTTGCCTCGAGGTCCTCGAGCACGGTTGCTGACGACGCGAATATAGGCATGACGTTCCTTTGGCGTCGTTTAAGGTTCGGCGGCGTCTTTCCCCCTTTCGCTATCAGAGCATTGAGTCGCACTTATACGGCAACATCAATGGTGGTAGTAGCACCGTGTTACACCGTCCGCGAACTCGACATCCTTCCCGAAAGGATCGAATCGAGCTAATCCCGAAGATCCCGAAGTTCGAGAGGCAATTTGAGTCTCGAGAATTTAAATTTGAGATACTCAAACTGGAAGCACTTCAGACTTTGAGGTGCGCGATTCGTTCGGGTGAAAGCGGTGCGTGCGCCGGTAATGTCCTCCTGGATAAGCCATGGGTAACGTCACGTTACGTCGTTGACATATGCGAAGTTCGGTAACGACGAGCCAGTCAAGTTGGCTTAGGACTTGTGCTCAGGCCATCGGCTAACTGACTCCTTGGACACTATTATGAACGATGTTCATTGAACATATGTTATGCCGACGCTGTTAATGAGATATGTGGCACACTGGTTGCTGACTTCAGCGTGTTGTTTAGAGTACACTGCGGAAATGATATGGAATTAGGGGTTGAGAAGTTGCCCGCTGCCTATCTGTACATCGCTTGCGCGAAACTCACTGGATTCCGCATGTCCCGAGGACTATCTCGAATAGTACGAGTTACGGGTCTGTATCGGATTCCGTACAGTTGCCCATCTATAGGGTGCTCTCGGACCATTGAAATAATGCACCAATGAGGGCCTCTCATTGAGAGGTACGGATAAGACCCCTATCATAAGGGTACGAATGCAAGGGATACAACGAGGCAATAACTCTACTATTGGGCACCTGCACCGTGCCGTTCAACACTAGTATGTGCTACTGGAATGAGACACTACTATTGAGTCTCATTTCAGCTCAACTGAGCTGTCTACCCAGCTTAATGATATCACCAGTCATTGCTGTTTTTCATGCGTGCAGTGCACCACATCGTGCTGCTTGTAAGCGCACAGCTTTGCTCCTTTGTGGAGCGAGGTACTTTACTTCATGGAGGTTATCTAAGTATCATAACCACTATTAATATCATCACCGAGCTCATTGAGTCCACAATGTGAACTTTACATGGGCCAGTGACCCATGTGAAGTTCACATTATCATACATCAACCATTAAAACCATTAAGTTCACATTGACCCAGCCTGGGTCAGTTAACTTAGCCTGGGTCACCCAGGGTCGCTCCAATCATAGTATGCTCATAGCAATATCTGACTGTCAGATGGTGGCACAGCCTCGTCAACTAACCGTCTATGTGTGTCACCAGGTGCGCCTTTCAAAGCTCTATTTTGCCTTTAGTGACATCAATTCCATCAGGGCGGGCAGATATGCCGACCAAAAATATTCATCAGTACAATCAATTCCATCGGATGAGGCACTTATGCCAACCCAATAT
>NW_003210591.1:0-1104 GCF_000006405.1 Perkinsus marinus ATCC 50983
CTATTGATAGATCCATGGAATCCACTCTTATTAGGGAGTTAGGTTAGGTACTCGATAGTCATGATTACCACGATGAAGTGGTACGACTAGTGTATGGATGGATAGAGTCTAGGATCATAGCTGGTGTAAGCTCGACAGGTCTGATGTGAGGTAATGGACCTTACATACCCTACGGTATGGAGTGGCTCAGGTATACTCCAAATATCATTAGAGATAGACAACCAGTATATAGAAGTAACTACCATATGGAGGTACTGTACATTGTACGGCAGCTCCTCGGAGGTCATAAAACCTGCTCTGGGGATGAGTTTATCACCATAGCCTATGCTGGAGATTCTTCATTGTGGTACTATCATGGTGTCATACGATAAACAATAGGGAGGTAATACTGATAGTACCCCAATGTGCCTACTAGTAGGGAGGTTATTACGGAGATCAATGCAGCTTGATAGATCCCTCTGGCTGAAGGGTATAGCTGTGTTATGAGGGGGGCACTCTTAGACTGACGTTACGACATAGGTGCAAACCCTCTTGTTAACTTGACGGGTGGAGTCTTTTTCATACTAGCGCGGTAAAGTTAGTAGAGTGCAGTCGTATGATCCATCATCTGAGGAAAGGTACTATATTCGGTCAAACCTGACCTTGGCTACTTGTCGAGGTGGTCCTCTGCATCATGACGACCCTCTATGAGACATCTTTCATACTGTTATCAGCATGTAGTAGTGTATACACTTCCTGTTGTGTTCATCATCATCATCATCACTATCCTTTCCCTCCTTTAGGATTCTTAATCAAGCCCCTTATGCTCACATCCACCATCTACATACTACCTCTATTACTACTATTGTGGATAGTCACCATCCTCACTGGTTGTGGATCCCATCATCAGAGTACTCCCTCCCACTCTGAGGACCCCACACTCCTTAACAAGCGTATTAGCGCTTCCTCGACAGGCCTACTATATCTAGAGGACATAGACAGTTGTGCAGCTCTAGAGGGCCTCTCTAGTGAATATGATA
The DNA here is from genome assembly GCF_000006405.1 of Perkinsus marinus ATCC 50983. NCBI lineage: Eukaryota > Perkinsozoa > Perkinsida > Perkinsidae > Perkinsus > Perkinsus marinus. The sequence goes on from NW_003210591.1 coordinate 1,020, forward strand.
TACCAGGCCGTAGTGACATCACTGAGAGGTGGTCATCTGGTAAAGACCTCATGCGATGCGTATCACAGCTCAAGATAAGTCGCTT
>NW_003213513.1:0-1317 GCF_000006405.1 Perkinsus marinus ATCC 50983
GCTGATATGCTGAATTATTATGTGTCGGTAGTGATGCGCTTACTCAAGACAGTATTATCGCTCCTCATAACAATAATTGTTAGCTTATTTGGTTTTGTGTTATTGAGTACCCGCACGAATTAGGTATGACCTTCATTGTGTGAGGGTTCCACCTCATGTCAATTGGATTCAAAATGCTGCTACCTCTTTGATTGTCTAAGTACTTCCATCTATCAAGGTCAAGTGTTTGGCCGACCAATTCCAATAGACAACTCGTCCCAAGTTATCTGCCGGGCATTGTATGGCACTAGCATTCGTAATATGAATGATCAACTATTTCGAATTGGAGTTACGAGCCTGTATGCCTAGCTAGTGAAATGATCTGAGTACGGCAACGTGTCAGACGCTAAGAATGATAACTGCATCGAGAGATCCAGTGTAGGTGAGATGTGGGTGGGAACGCGAGTGCGAATGAGCACGATTCGTGTTACTTACGTAGTCATCAGCATCGATAAGATCGAACCATCGGCTGCCATCCAGGGTGAAGGTTACAGCAAGTTACAGTGTTGGAAAGTCTCGCCAGAGGCTAGGGTCAACTCCAGAGGAAGTGATTCGATGGGCGAGCGAGCTTGGTCGCTCGCAGGTGCTTCAATAATCCGAGGATTCCGAAGGAAAGTTATTAGTAACTGACAGTTTTTTTTTCCCTAGGATCTTTCGGTAGTCGATCCGTCGGGATATATGACCAGCACATTCTATCCTACATGCTCGTTGACTTTGAAGGTCATAATTGGTCGAGTAGCGCCTTGGGAGTTGTACATTGACAGCACAAGTGTACTACTGAAGTCTAGGAAGATCCTGTTGGCCGTATTAATGGATGGAGGTGTAGGAACGCGTCACCGAGCGCAGATCCTATCCTCAGTGTGAGTGCTGGTTCGGCCATGTTACAGACGAGGGGCTTAGGAACGCGTCATCGAGCGCAGATCCTATCCTCAGTGTGCATGCTGGTTCGGCCATGTTATAGATGAGAGGCCTAGGAACGCGTCATCGAGCGCAGATCCTTTCCTCAGTGTGAGTGTCGAGTTGGCCTACTGTCAGTGAGAGGATTAGGAACGCGTCATTGAGCGCAGATCCTATCCTCAGTGTGAGTGCTGGTTCGGCCATGTTATAGACGAGAGGCTTAGGAACGCGTCATCGAGCGCAGATCCTTTCCTCAGTGTGAGTGTCGAGTTGGCCTATTATCAGTGAGAGGCTTAGGAACGCGTCATTGAGCGCAGATCCTTTCCTCAGTGTGAGTGTCGAGTTGGCCTATTACCAGTGAGAGGATTAGGAACGCGTCAT
>NW_003214014.1:0-1021 GCF_000006405.1 Perkinsus marinus ATCC 50983
TCTCTGTCAACTTATCAATATCATCGGAGTCGGTCCCCATATCATTATAAGACTCAAGGGTCTTATCTTCATCTGAGGAGGGCGATGATAGAGATATTGACTTCACCACCATAGGAGGAGCTTTCGGGTTAAGAGCCTGTTCATTCAGACCACATCGAAGGTCACCTTCCCCATGGGCATGTCTACAGTTCTCAGCTGGCCCACACTTTCCTTTCAACCAGAAGCGACAAAGTGAAGTCTTATAGACCTCACGAGTGCAACGGAGTTCCGATCTACCATGAGCATACTGGCAGTTGGAACCCTGTGTACATTTACCTAGACGAAACTGATGGCATATTTTGGTCTTGCGGAGGTCCGGAGCCTGCCTTAGTTCTTTCTCACCGTGAGCATAGGAGCAATTGTCGCCGTGCCAGCAAAGACCATGTTCATAGAACTTGCACAAACGAATCTTAACGAAAGTGTTACGGCTTGAGGCAGCGGAAGAAGATTTTCCTGTACAACTTGACATCCCACCACTGGAAGCCGTTCTATGCCTAGTCACAAGCGGTGACTCGCCACAACTTAAGGAAGTGGTCGTGAGGGGCCGGCAAGTAGAGAGCATCTGCACCGTAGAGGGAGAAAAACTCTTGACAAGGCTGCGAAAATCAAGTGGCGACGGAAAGGTGACACGCGAACTCAAGGTAGACACCATAGGCCTACGGGCGAGCGAGATGTCTGTCCAACGCGATTAACGCAATAATGATTTCTCACTCATGAATAACTATGGCGAATATCCCCGGGGATAATACATTGACTCGGACGTGAAAATCACTGACGGATAACGCAAATAAAGGAGCATGATAGTTGATAGGAAAGTGACCCTGCACGCATGCACACGACATGCGTGTGGGGCTAGCCGAACACAATGTGGTGGGAATTGTGGACAAATGAGAATTAGCCGTGACTTGACTCGATAGCATACAGTCGAGTCACTCTATCCGAGGAATGAGGACGTCGTCCTCAGGACGAACAGAAAAAACAT
>NW_003208966.1:0-1012 GCF_000006405.1 Perkinsus marinus ATCC 50983
ATGGAGGAAGCTAGATGGTTGTCAATGCAAGGTAGGGCTGAGTCTACTCAAGGGACTGAGGAGAACCCTATGTTGGCAAAACAAGTCTCGGAAGCAGCTAGACCAAAGGCCAATGCCATTCTTGAGGCTGTAGGCAAAGCCATGCCCATCGAGAAGGTATTGGATGGCCTTATGAAACCTCTCTATGGTCGCCTTATCGGTACCGAGCTGGATGATGTCCGAGAGGGAGCATGGTCTAGTCAGCATGCTGGTGGTGTTGGTGGGGCTAGGTTTGCCCGTCGAGTTCGGACCTCTATGTTGCAACTAACTACTGGTATCCTAGCATCTCACTCTCCTATACAGCAATGTCAGCGTATACTCACACGTGCAGTTAGTGTGCTAGAGGATAAGTGTAGCTTCGAGGAGGTAGATCTCTTCTCCGCCAGTGCTGCTATCATAGACCCTGCTACCTCTGGAGAAGGGGCTAGCAATAATACTAGGAAAAGCAGGAAAGAGGAGGCTGTCACTGTCCTACCGGGTGCAGCCACTGGACGGGGTGCCTGGGTAGCTGAGGAATGGAAGAAGGGCAGTGGTGCATCCACACGACGTTATGATAATACTATACGGGGGAGTGCAGCAGCTGAAGTGGGTCTCAAGCTTTTAGAAGGTCTCTTAAAGAAGGGTAGTTCCTCAACAGCTAGCTTGCTGAGTGATGAGGAGACCCTAAGGGGTATACTATCACCAATAGCCTACTTCATAACCGTTAGCAAGGTGGATGATGTCTTTGTACCAGCGGCTAGATCCCTGAGTCGTCTCATATCCAGCATGAAGTACACCTCTGTAAAGGGCGGGCCTCTTGCATCATCATCATCATCATCATCATCTAGCACTAGTGGTAACAACCCTCTACTAGACGTTCTCAGTGCTAAGGAGACGTTGGGCATCGTGAGGAGTGTGTTGAAGATGGTGCAGTTCTATAGTGCTGGTGCCTCCCTCTCTAAGGATCTAACTGTAGTCCAAGCCACACGGCAAC
>NW_003213999.1:0-1361 GCF_000006405.1 Perkinsus marinus ATCC 50983
GTTTCCTATACAGTGTTGGAGGAATATATGTTCGCTTTCCTCAGCCGAGCTCGGGAGTTTCCTATATTGGAGGAATATACGTTCGCTTTCCACAGCCGAGCTCGGGCGTTTCCTATACAGTGTTGGAGGAATATATGTTCGCTTTCCTCAGCCGAGCTCGGGAGTTTCCTATATTGGAGGAATATACGTTCGCTTTCCTCAGCCGAGCTCGGGCGTTTCCTATACAGTGTTGGAGGAATTTATGTTCGCTTTCCTCAGCCGAGCTCGGGCGTTTCCTATACAGTGTTGGAGGAATTTATGTTCGCTATCCTCAGCCGAGCTCGGGAGTTTCCTATATTGGAGGAATATACGTTCGCTTTCCTCAGCCGAGCTCGGGCGTTTCCTATACAGTGTTGGAGGAATTTATGTTCGCTTTCCTCAGCCGAGCTCGGGCGTTTCCTATACAGTGTTGGAGGAATTTATGTTCGCTTTCCTCAGCCGAGCTCGGGCGTTTCCTATACAGTGTTGGAGGAATTTATGTTCGCTTTCCTCAGCCGAGCTCGGGCGTACCAGAAGCCGACTGACCCGATCCTGACGATGCAAAGGCTTGTGAGCCTGAAAATGAAATCGGGCTCCTGTCTCGCCACATTCATCGAGACCTTCGATAAGTACAAGAGGGAATACGAGCGTAACAGCGGTCCGTTACCACCTTCCTACTGTACCAGTCTGCTGATCACCATGTTAGCAGCACCACATCGTGAAGCTGCTCTTGGTATCCGCCGATCAAATACCAGTCTCTCCTATGAAGATCTGACCAAAGAGTTGTTGTCCGAGGAAGCCTTACGGTCCGTGAAAGAGGTGTCGACCCCATCAGAAGCATTGCCGAAGATCCCTCTCACCGAGATCTCTGCGAACTTCCGACCAAACTCCAAAAACCGTGCAGGCCAACAACAACGCCGGGGCAATAGATCCGAGCGAAGAGTCCGGTGCATCAGGTGCATGGACAAGGACCCCAACTGTAGTGGGACGGCTAAGACCTGTCCCGCCAGAATGCCACAGGACAAGTCCGACCGATGCAACCGCTGCAATCGTCCGAAGAAGTTCTGCCCAAGTACTTCCACCTGCACGCAGCGCGACGTTGTGCGGTGCGAAAGGTGCGATGCGTCAGGATCTCACCATATGGCACACTGTCTAGCCCACCTCCCCACATCAACTACGCCTTCGACCGACAAGGCTGATACGGAGATTCCTCGGGTGCAGACAAGCAACCTGACATTCGAAACCCTTTCCTTCGTGGAGTACACTGGAACCACTGCCCCGCTGGTAGATGATTCCGCCCATCTCAACCTCACCGCAGTGACGCTTCCATTCTCACCATCTAG
>NW_003212955.1:0-4335 GCF_000006405.1 Perkinsus marinus ATCC 50983
TCAGTCCATGGAGGAAGACGGTATTTTGGAGGAGATAACCCCAACTTCATACAAGTACTTCCATAACACACACTTCAACCCCCTCTTCTTAGTGCCCAAACCGGGGAACGTCACTGAGGAACCCCTCACCAAGGAGAATGTTGCCGACCGTTATCGCATGGTGGTTGATTCTCGCAATGCCAATGTTGCAACGGCTCCTCTGGAAGGAGACTGGAAACAATACCTCTCTTCTGTCGATGATGTCCTTCGGAGTATCCCGTGGTCCAAAGACGGTCGCGTGACTAACCGCGAGAAGCCGTCTCGGTTCTTTGCCACTGTGGACGTCAAGGCGGCATACTGGAGAATGCACTATGACGAAGATTCTTTACCACTCTTCGGTGCAGCTATTCAGCTTCCAGACCACCGTACAGGCGAGATGAAGACTCGTTACTTTCTTCATAAGGCTCTTATCATGGGATGGGTCCACTCTGCTGCATGGTGGAGTTATGGGTTGGCTTTGGCACTACGAACCGGTCTGCCCGAGTACACCCTGAACGACGAGGCGATAATAACCTACCTCGACGATGTTCTCATCCATCACCATGAAGAAGCCGCTTGTCGATGGCTTTACAATGTGGTCATCGATATCCTGGAATATGTTCGTTGTGAGGTGCCTGTCCGTAAACGACAACCACCATCACCTACTGTAGACTTTCTGAAGCTCAAGCTATGCCCTTTGGGATGGTCCCTTAGTGAGAAGACACAGCAGGAGCTCTACCAAGTCGTGGAACATCCTCCTACCACGGTCGGAGGTCTACGATCACGTCTAGGTCTACTAAATTACGGCAAATCAGCATTTATAACTAACCGTGCTGAGGATTGTCTATCATCTCTGCTCGAACCGTTCACTACCTTATGCGGTTTACACTCCACTTCTCGTCGGTCGACTCGGATTAACCTCACTGATGAGCAGAAGGAGCAGTGGCTAAGTCTGTCACGTTTCATTCATAAGCAGTTAGTGTCTTGGCACCGTATCGGAGAAATTCTAGGACCCGATTTGGTCTGGGTGCTAGTGGCTGATACGAGTCCGGTGAGTACCAACGCCTCTTTGTGGAGAATCCCTAGGAGTGCGATCGACGACCTGAAGTCCAATGGAGATGAAACCTTTAGACGTCACGGCCGACTCGTGTGGAGTAACTCACACAAGCTCACACCTGCTGAAAGAAACTGGGTAAACTATGATAGAGAGTTGTTCGGAGTGTTTCGTGGTCTCTATTATGCTAAGCCTATAATAGTGTCATCGTTTTCTCCTACCAGTGGCAACCCCCATGTCGTGGTACTGTCGGATAATACCGCAGCGCTGGGAAGAGTGGCACGACGACCATTACCTGAAGACGCGCCTCCGACACAACGCAGTAGATGGCTTAACTGGTATAACCTTACCGCCGAGTATAGCGCTATTCCTGTCGAGTATCTCCATATCCCTGGTAAGAAAAACTTCTGATGCGATCTGTTCTCGAGATTAGTTGACGGCCAGATCTTCCCTGAGAATGGAGCGAGTTACTCGTTCACCCTTTGGCAGTCGGAGACTTTTCCCGTAGAGGATAACCTCTCACCCAGGGAACACGTCTGTTGTGGATTATCCCCGTTTAACGAATCCTGTCTTGTAGGAGATGAATCACTACGAGCCTGGTATCCAGCTTTCGTCTTATCTCACCGTCCTGACGATGATGACGAACCGGTGGAGACCGACGAGGAGGATGACCCGTCGAGCTTCTCTTCCGCGCTGGCCACTGTGAAACCACATCTGGTTGCTTTGTACTCCTCCGATCGTGAGACGAAGGTCAATAATATACCTCTTCCTGAACTCTACCAGGCCACTTCCAGTAGGGACCATCAGGATGGTGTGTTCCTCGTCGACTCGGATGGTATAATGTACAAACTCTGTTTCGCGAAGGGTCTGTTTCGTCGATGCTTGGTCCTACCTGCCGGCAGAGTCCCGGTCTCTCTGATCAAGTGGGTGAATCCAGACTACTTCCCATCACTTCGACACGAAGTCGTTGCCTTAGCCCATCACGTAGCTGGTCACGGGTCGGTTAAATCCACTCTAGACGTTCTGCGTCGCTGTGTGTGGTTCCCTCGTATGAACGCTTACGTTGATAGGGCCTATCAGGCCTGTTCTACCTGCTGGGAGAGCCGAAAGCACGAGCTGATTGCTAGCAGTGCTAATCCAAGGTCTACACCTACAGTCCGTTTGGAGATAGTCTACTCTGACTTTGCTCATCCTCCTACGTCATGTGGAAAGCCCAGTCGTAAGGAATTGACGAGCTTTGTCATCTTCGTCTGTGCAGCCTCTGGATTCACAGTCGCGGTGCCTACCTGTGGTGAGGATGCTCTATCTCTCTCTATGGCATTCATTACCTCATGGGTTCCCATTTGTGGTGTACCTCGATGTCTATTCACGGATGGCGGTCCCGCATATAGGGCACGTTTAACCGAGCTGCTAACCTCAGCTTTAGGTATAAACCATTCCTTCTCTCTACCGGCTAACCCTCAGTCTAATGGATTGAGTGAGAGAACAGTGGGACGCCTGAAGTCATTGATGGAGAAACTACCAGCTTCGTTGCCGTGGGATTGTGCCCTACACCTCAGTTGTTACTATCACAACCACTGTGGTCCGTCACCTACCCCTTCTGACTGTGCACTCGGTTTGTCTCGTGGTCCGATCCGCTTATTTACCGATGAGATCGAGGAGTATCCCCATGAGTCTATCGAAGAGCTATGTCAATCTTACCTCGATGAGAAGGGCTACCTTCGCTTCGAACGAGCATGCGCTAATGCTAATATTCTACAAACCTCTGGTGCTACTGAGCTACTAAAACCAGGTACCAAGATTACGTGGAAGAAGAATTTGGAGATTCGCGAAGCCGTCGTATGTACTCCTCCTTCTGGTTTACAACCGTCCGGTTATGACTCTGACTCCCCTCAGTTGCATCGTTACGCTTACCTAGATCCCAACTTCCGTACTTGTTGGATAACATATCTGGACAACGACAACGAGGAGGTGAAGAGAGTCCCTATATCTCAGATATCACTGAGGAGGGAAGATATCAACTTCGATGATCAACCACTACACTCATTACCAGGATCTATTGGTGGTCTCCGTAAGGATGAGTTCATCGTGGTGAATGTCGGTGCTGATCCAGCTTCATCGATCTATGTACTGGCAAAAATTTTGGCTGTTGGCCCTACCTGGGTTGACATTATTGTTCATGACCTTTGTTCGGGTAAGTTCAAGCCGTTGTATACGGATCGTAACCGTAGCCGATTCCAGTTTACTTCTGGAGCGGGTTTTTCTCTGGATAGACGTCGAGTGAGTCTTTCCCAAGTTGAGAGTGATAGCTTCGCTTTGACTAAAGCAGGCAGAGTTCCTGTTGCAGTGGAGCGTTCATTATCTGCGAGAGGAATCAGTACGGTTCCGGGCGGCACTTGTTGATACCATCCGTCTTGAACGTTATCGATTATTAAGACGAGCGCTTTTTACGATCACAATTCGCTATGTTCCGTTCATTGTGCTCGCGTCATAGTCGTATAGTCCAACCTATTATCAGTCCGTCCTAATACGAATATCCATGTTAGTTGTCATTCCATTAACTCGGTTATTGGACTCGTACGCCTGATATTCTACCTATCAGTCTACTCCCATAATACCGGTACAGCGAAAGATCCAGAACTTGAGTTAAGAGGTTACATCATACTTGTCGAGGATTGCTTTCACCATTGCCGTGGCTTTTGTCAGGCTTCGGCCTTTCTTTCTACTGAGTTACGTCGTACTTGCCACTACCTTTGCCCAACAGTTGCTCCCGTGTTCTTTCGCTCAGGTGTCTCATTTTATGCATTCGCATTCGCCCCGCCTTGTTAGTTGTTCTCCCTTGTCTTTCCAGGTACTATCTATTCGGCGTCGTGCCCGAACTCGTTTGGTGGACAAGACGTCAACACCACGTGCAGCACCAGTGGCGGCGGGCTATTATCCTTTTCGAATACTACCTCAGTTGGTTTTGCAGCATAGTCTACCACGGTCTACTGTATGAACTGGTAATCATCGCGATGTCTTCTCGCTCTCGGCAATTTTACTGTCAATGTTCACCGTCATGATTCCCGGTATATTCTGCCCAGTGCCGAAGGAGCAAGAGGAGCGTCTACTGTACTGTCGTCGACTTGACTTACTTCCCCTAACCAGCCGCAGCTGTATCCTGTCTGCTGTGTAAACTCTGTTCTGGTGGTTCATTACTCTCCCTGTGCTTCTCGTAGCATATATCTGCGATGTGGTAACCCTTGCATATGGTAGAGCTGCCC
>NW_003204950.1:0-1109 GCF_000006405.1 Perkinsus marinus ATCC 50983
CCCCACCGGGATCCATGAAATCCTGGGTGGTTAATCTAAAGAATGCGCGAACGCGCAAGTGAACACATAGATCTGAAACGTCCAGTATAGGGCGTCTAGTAGAGACCGCCCAGCTATCGATCCCGCGATCGATAGCAAAGCGTCGGCTCAACAGCGAGTCAGTACTAATGTCGGCCCAACTTCGTCAGGATATAGGAGTGACGAGTGGGCCGACTACTGTGCTTGTGACCCTGACTACTCAGCACAGGAGCCATTCAACTTTCCAGTTTAGTTCACCGCCGGTGAACCATCGGCCAGTGTTTACAGTACTTCATGTCAAGATCTTCCTTCGTATACGCCAATTTCTCCCGAAAGGGAGTCCTCTACGGGCTAGGTGGATGGCGCCTCTCCGCCCTTATCGACCGCCGCGCATGGGGGAGGGGTCCCCATATGCGCGTTTATTTTTTAACCTTTAGGAGCTCCCATCAAAAATGTGTAACTGCGGAGCCGATTTCGCGATCTAGCCTATAAATCCCACAAATTCCTTCACCAATCGACAGATCTCGATCTGCTGAACATCGCTGTGAAGCCGGATTTTCGATTTATAGGCTCAATAAAAAGTTATTCACGTTTTAGTTTTCATCAATTCTATGTGAACCATGTTGCACAAGCAACTTCCTCTTCAACAGTCCTTCTAGTCTGGCAGGTTAAGGGCGCGCGCTATCACTCGAGACATCCAGGTTCGAATCCCGGTGGGGTTATATGGCGGAATAAGATTCAGCACTCGGAGTAGGTCAGCGACTAGGGTGGCACAGCGGTCAGTAGTGTATCGGTGAGAAGGACAATGCCCTCTGGGCTCTGGGTAGGCTGTAAGTCCATGCTCAGTGCTACCAAGCAACACTCAACTTTCGGCTGGCGTCTCGTACACTTTTAATATATATAGTAAGTTTGGTATAATGGTTAGTGTGACGGGTTGTCACTCGAGAGATCCAGGTTCGAATCTGAGGAATCACGTTTTTTTGTATCATCGTAGTAGCGATAGACCGTATAAATTTGGTTCAGTCTCATGGAAAGTGCCATGCTCTGCCATGCGGTTGACCTATATCCGACCTCTGACAGTTGATACGCGT
>NW_003203004.1:0-1767 GCF_000006405.1 Perkinsus marinus ATCC 50983
AAACTGATCCATATCAATTAGCAGCTCAAAAGATAACGGTACCGTTATCATCACTACCAAGTGGTGGAAGATCTGTAGACTCAGCACCACCAGCTCGGTTGGAAGTGGTTCCACATGCACCGGAGCGAGCACCTCAAGTGGACGCGAAGATGCCTATGATCCCTCCCCCAGGCATATTCTGTTCGGAAGTGCCGTTGCCTCACCGGCCCTTACTGCCGTCCCAGTATCCCAAACAATTATCTCAACCGAATATGAGGCAGCTTGAAGACCCAATGGCGGAGGGTCATACATCTACGTTCCGAAATCGCTAGGTTCAACTTGAACCGTCCGAGCATCAACTGTCCGCCTCACCGAGTGGTTGTGGTAACACCCCACAAATCACTGGAGGACACCTATTGAATGCTTATATGAATAAAGAATATTTGGAGGTATATCAGTTATATGGATATATGTAAGAATAAAACTGTGCCCGGCGCTCCACGATTGCTCGGGAGCGCCGGTCACATCTCTACAACTACTACTACTACTACTACTACTACTACCGTAATATGTGGAGTAGTAGTGGAGTTTCACCCGTAATATGAAGAACACTATTGAAAAACATATTTCACGATTACGGCATATCGCGAATATCGCGTTTGCGAATATCGCGTTTCACCGTGCTCAAGGCTACTTGCAGTTTCACCCGTTTTTACACGCGAAGTGAAATGTGAACTGTGTTTTTCACTAGTGTTTTTCACCGTGATATGAAAAACACGGGTGAAACTGCAAGTAGCCTTGAGCAGGTGGAAGGCCAAACTCGGACGCCGAAACAATACCACTTTCAGATCCGCTCGAGCAACCGTCGCTAAAAGAGTTTGAAATCAATGACATGCATACATGTATTGGAGCTCTATAAGGGTTAACTAGTTAACATAAGTTAAATACCGATACGGAGAGTTTCCACAGCCACACAGTGCGTCTCCATCACCCACGTGCATATCATCCGCGGCAGGCACGCGCCCGCCGTAGCGCAACCTGCGCGGCGCCAGCAGAGGCGCTCGTCGGACTAACTCGATGCTTCGAGGGCTGGAAGCCACAGACACCTTCTATCTTCCAGCCCACTAGACCCACTCGTATAGGAGTGGTATATTCAACTCGTGATGTGAAAAGCACATTTCATATTTCACTTCGCGAAACACGCATGCAGTCACTGGATAACGCTTAAAATACGTGATGCGCTTCACGTGAAATGAGCTGATTTGTCCGATGAAATTCGCCGAGTATTTTCGTGAAGTGCGCTGGTAAGTTCAGTGTATTTAGCGCATGCTGAACGCGTGTGCAACGCTTTGTGGTGGCGGAAAGTTCTCAAATCGCGCTCATGCGCCGAATTCGAGTCAAACAGGTTTTTCTGATTTGGAATAGCGTGTAAGGAGGTCCTCTCTAGTCAAGGGCCTCAGCATATGTATAGTCCGACGGAAGTTGTCAACTCTAGCTTCTGTTTCCATCCTGTGTAGGTTAACCAGCTCGATGCTTTCGCATATTTTTCTCGCTACCTTCTCAAGCATACTGCTCGAAAGTGCCCCTGCTGGTATCGCCGGATTCTCCTCTAAGGTAAGGTTTCTCTCCGCTTGTCCTTCCAGCCTGTCCCTCACCGGGTGTCCTCCAAGTTAACGCTCCGTCTCCTCTCGCTCGATCAATGCATATCATATTCCGGTTTTGTATCATTCCTCAGAGACGTGTTCTGACCTCTGCCATGCATTCCCATTGCAAATCCTCGTATTGCAA
>NW_003207373.1:0-948 GCF_000006405.1 Perkinsus marinus ATCC 50983
TATATTGACTGTTAGATCCGGCATGTCATATGCGTAGGAGTAAGCTATACCAGGAGCGAGGATTGAAATCGCGATTTTCTGCGTGTAAGGCAGACGTCTCAAAGCTGCACTACGTGTCAACAAACCCCACCCTCGAAACTCAACTCCCTAACCCGTGAAATTCTAAACTGTTGTTAAGTTGCCTCGGAGTATTGGGAATTGGGCGCGCGCTATCGACAGCTATGAAACCGTGAGTTCTTCCACTCAGGTTTCAACATGTATAACGGCTCACCAGCCGTCCGAATTCATCACAAGCCGTCGATAGTGGCACGCTGCAAGAATAGACAAACGTTCAGAACTGCCCAAAACTGTACTCGATTGCAGGATCTCCATCCGATCAAGGATTTAGAGTTCTGGACGCTGCCTATTCAAGCCTCCTAAACAACCTATTTTATGGGATGGGAGGGTTGGGTGAACTCAGGTCTAGCCCCCATAACACTACATATGCCCACCCCACCAGATCCTACCTCACTCCGTTACCGCTTTGACCTTGCCCAATAAATTGACCTACATATAACCACTAGACCATCCCGGCGACGGAACCGTTGAACCAAGCTCAATCCAGCAAGTGAGTCATATATTGACTGTTCAGATCCGGCATGTCATATGCGTAGGAGTAAGCTATACCAGGAGCGGGTATTGAACTCGCGATCTTCTGCGTGTAAGGCAGACGTCATAACCACAAGACCATCCCGGCGACGGAACCGTTGAACCAAGCTCAATCCAGCAAGTGAGTCATATATTGACTGTTCAGATCCGGCATGTCATATGCGTAGGAGTAAGCTATACCAGGAGCGAGGATTGAACTCGCGATCTTCTGCGTGTAAGGCAGACGTCATAACCACTAGACCATCCCGGCGACGGAACCGTTGAATCAAGCTCAATCCAGTGTGAGCGTCTTGGGGCTCA
>NW_003212140.1:0-1014 GCF_000006405.1 Perkinsus marinus ATCC 50983
TGGTAAACAGCGTCGCTGGTCTCCGTATGTGGGCGAACTGTTGCAGTGATCCGCCAACGTATGCGTAAGGCGGATCTTGGTAGTTGCTTAGGTTTTGTTGATGCTACAATGTCTGGTAATCGTGTGATGGTAATTCTCCCAGGTGGTCGTAAGCAAATGGAGTCTATCCACAACTTGTGCCCCTTCGAGCAGACTGGTAGGTCAGCTGAAGATTTTATTGGCCCAAGTCGTGTGGGGGCTCGTATATCGGTGAGAATTGCTGATATTAACGGCGACAGCGACCTTTATACTGGAACGATTCGTCGTGATGAGACTGTGATGTCTCCTGAGGATCCTCGTGGTCGTTGCCTGGTTACTTGGGATGATGGTACTGAGCCAGAATGGCTGACCCTGGGAGAGGAACAGTGGGAGTTCTCTGATGAAACTAGTCCGCCAAAGTTGTCCCGATTGCCCAGAAGAAAGAAGTGTCGCACAGGTGTTGTGCGAGGGGGGCGTGTAGAGGGATGATTGCATCCTAAAACGAAGTATTGTGTTTGTTTCTGTGCCAGTTGTCTCCTTGGCTATTGCTCCGTGTCGCAGTGCATATCTTAGCCTAGCGCCAAGTGAGCCTACTATTGATTATATTGATAGATAAGTTCTTCCTATAAGTCCTCTAGTTGTGGCGTTCCCTCAATGGGAGATAAGGAAGGTGCACCGACCCTCAACACAGGCAGGAATACTAACCTCTATACTACCGCGGAATTGAAGGTGGTTCAATGTCTAAATAGTGACGCAAATTACCATTTTCAGCTACCAGCGCACATCGCGGCGGGCGTGAGTGGAGAGAGAAAGTTGAGTAATTTTTTCGAGGCAGCAAATGATTCGCAGAGTGGTGCAAAAATCAGTAAAGAAACGGTCGCGCATAAATGTGTGAAACGCCCTTGTCCAGAAATACCACTTCCACGGCCGAGAATTGAACTCGGGTCTCCTGCGTGAGATTTTGACACTGAAATACAACACAATTTAGAATCCAAT
>NW_003200275.1:0-589 GCF_000006405.1 Perkinsus marinus ATCC 50983
CCATACTGCGTCGAATACACCGGATCCCATCCGAACTCCGAAGTTAAGCGGCGCAAGGCCCGGATAGTACTGGGGTGGGGGACCGCCCGGGAAGTCCTTAGGGTGCTGCTGGCTTTTTGCAAAAGTCGTACATTTTTTTACAAACCCCCTCCCCACCCCCTTGGACATTGTTCCTCTTTTGTCTTGTATTGTGAAGCAGTCTATGCTAGCCCACATAACAGTCCAGTAGTTCAATAGAGAGACAAGTGAACATAGTTTATAACATTGTCCAAGGGGTGGAGGGGGATGCGCGAAATCGATGTGCACGTTTGGTCAAAGATGCTCGCGAAAGCTGCACATCAATTTCGCACATGGGCGAAATTGACTTGCAGGTGGGTATAAAAGTTGATGTACGCCATGTGGCTCGATTTCAACCATATGGGTATGCTTCTGAGGATGGGGTGTTACAGTGGACCATATGTGGTAGGTCATTTGGAAATGTCACCAAAATGGTCTAAATCTGCGCATTCCATTTAAGTGAATTTAAGTGAAATTTAAGTGAATTTTACTTAAAATTGACCTTTTTCGTTGCGCACATTTGGGGTGGTGA
>NW_003214338.1:0-1033 GCF_000006405.1 Perkinsus marinus ATCC 50983
CACAAAACCCGTGAGCACGATCCCCGGTTAATGAAGTTCTAAAGCATTTTTCTCACTTTGTGTTTAACTTGATTTTGGAGAAAAATACGCACAACTTCTGTTCTTCGCTGTAAGTTTCCCAAACGTTGCTTAGTTCAGAACCAATACTGTAGCTCTGGCTTGATCTCATTTCGAGATTAGTCTCCTCACACTTGAGAGTCTGGAAGTCTCAAGTTGAGACTAAGAGACTTCTGAAACGTTCTTTGAGTTTTCAAGTTTGTGAGGTTAGAGTCTTAATCTTAAGATTCGCCAGATTGACGAATCTGAAGGGGTTGGCGATGCCAATCTTTATGGACTAGTGGAAATCTCTTAGTGGAAGCCGCCCGGACTGTTTTCACGCATCATCAAACATCCCGTAAGATAAAAGCGAGTTTGGAATACGGAACCTCATTTCGCAGCTCAAAATTCGAGCTTTTCAATGATGAACTGGAGCTGGTGTTTGGGATGAGCTCTTGTGATCAAATCATTTGATTCAAATGTAGTACGATACAAATCCATCTCATGCCTATCGCCAACCGCCCGAGACGGAGAAGATTTTCAGGGATGCCTTCTTGAGATGGAGCACCCGCCGACTTCTCGAGAAGGAGGGCGCTGTCGACAATGGAAACGAAGATCGTTGAAACTCCATTACATTGAATTTCAGTAACCGAAAGTTTGCACACTTTGTCTGAGGCTATTTTGTTCTTCATAAGAATCTTATGATGAGATGAATACCTGCGGGTGGGTTGACTATATCACCGCCAGAAGATACGCCCTAGTAGTACAAGCAGGCTGCAGGACCACGCAATCGGTCCTATCGGATAAAAAGATCAATGCCGTTGGTTCGACTGGAGTATTTCCTACTTCAACCGGGATAGGGAAAACTACGCCCGTGATCCATGATGAGAGTCCTCAAACACCAGTTATTGACGTAAACCTCAAAAAGCTAAAATCCGCCAAAAGTGAAATATTTCACTGAAATTTTTTTTCGTGAAATATTTGAAATATTTCACTA
>NW_003210351.1:0-3482 GCF_000006405.1 Perkinsus marinus ATCC 50983
AGAGTAGGCAGGAGGGCTGGGATTGGCGGGAGGTATTAATACTATCATCACGGCCTATGATGACCTTGTCAAGGTAGGTCCCGGGTTCGAACCCCGGTAGCGGTACTGTTGGATATCGGTCTAACGCTAGAGGGTATGTTCTCGATAGCAACTCGTCTCAGTATCTCTCTATCGACTCTGTAGAACTTCTTCAGAGAGCAGAAGCCTAGACTGTCTGAGGCGGGATTGGAACTTTAGAAGCTACCGACGAGGATAGCTATGTGATGTGGTAGAGGTGTGGTATGCACGGGTGGGTAGGGATATGTGTCATTCCCGATTACTTCTTAACTATGTCAAACTTAACACAGCAATCAATAGGGTTTGGTAGTAGCCTCTGGTATCCCTTCGCTGTTACTAGAGTATAGTACCAGGGACGGCTGAGTGGAAGGAAGAGGAGAGGATTCGGCTCTGAACCCTCACGCGCCGTGAAATTATTGTCCCAGTTGTCGATACTTTATTTATTGGAAATGTTTCTCGTTACGTTTTGGATTCCAGTGCTACTAATTGGCTCCATAAGATTCTATCATCATCATTATCATCATCAGTCAATGAGCATGTTTTTGTTGAGTCCATATATGAAGGCTGCTGTTCTCGGCTGCTGGGTCCGGGGATAATATCAAAGGTGGTGGTGGTGGTGGAATAGATGTGATACAAGAGAGTGTTCTTATAATAAGAATCTTATTAGAGCAGGTCTTATAATAAGCTCGGAATCAATTCAAGAAGGACATCATCCTTCCGGCATGTATGACGTCATGAGGTGATGGAGAGCTTATCAAAGGATATCTCGATGATCTCTCTTGCCTAAGATGATGGTAGAATAGGTCCGGAGTTTGTACGAGAATTTGAGGATAGTTGCCTCTCTGCTGCTGCTGCTGGAGGCTGGGGTTTATTCTGATGGAAAAGACGTAAAACGAGTGGTAGGGGAAGAAGTGGGGATATGTTGATGATCCTGACCTTGGTGGTGGTGTTTATGATGGGAATTGAAAACAGTAGTATGCGAATTCCAATTTACATCATCATGCCTTGAGAGGTTGGTACCATACTACTTCATAAGGATAATTCTGTATGAACGATCTGATTGTTAATACCTTTTGGTCATATGTTCATGATGTGATGGAATGATTCTGCCATCATGAAGGTGGTGGTAAGTGCTCAGAATCTGCCCTCGAGATCATGAACCGGTTTAGTAGGTGTCGTAGTAATGTCTAGTAGTAGCGATGATGATGATTATCAACAGTTGAAGTATTAACCTAATGCATAAGCTTAGTGTATTGTTATAGTGTTTATGCCTAATGTCACCCAATTCTAGTGTCATCTGTCTACCACCTGATTGGACAGTATTCTCTCTAACTTACGTACCATACCCAACTAGGGAGTACGGCAAGGTAGTAATAGTAGTACTTGCCGCCTCGCTCCGCCTCACTATCAGGTCATAGGGTGGATGTTAGCGTTACTATCACTAGCACCTATCTTTGCTATATCATCGATCTTTACCATCACTTTAGTGCGGCAATCAGTAATATGCAGGGGGAATAATGCATGATGTGAGGATTGAACCTGTGCGGTATTGTTGTTACTACTCAGGTTCGGTGGGGTCTACTACTGGTAGGGTTGATATTATCAACAATAGTGAATACCATATTAAAGTACTACATTGCTGAGCCAAGGCCGGAAGGTACCTTTGCTAAGGGTTATGGAATGCCGAGTGATCACTGTCAGTTTTGTGGCTTTATCATTGCATATGGGTAAGCTGATGGTCCCCGGTTCGAATCCTGGATGGGGTATTCTACCATCTCTTTTTCAGTTTCTTGTTTGTTAAGCATCATATACGAACACGACCACTATGGATAAGATACATTCCGCCCGTTTTGGCGGTCATACTCATTGTTTTCCCCCTCGCGTAAGTATCATCCTCATGATCTCGTCTCAGGACGATCTATGTTAGGTACTCAAGAGTATTCCTCTTAGCACATACATGGTCACAGGTCCGAGCAGGACTATTACTTGGCCTTACTCTCGGATCAAGTTGGTTCTGGTTCGTATTCCAGACTCTTGAGGGCTATGGTGTTCTATACCGGTAGTAGAAGCTACGACTAACTATTATTATCTGTGTCATGATCACCCCTGCCCCCTCCCCTTTAGATTACAATCATTTATCGACTTGCTCATGATGAATGATGTCCAACGTCACTTATGGGTGACTAGGATGTATAGACGTGAACGTACTAGTGTACTACATGGCAATGGAGGCAGTAGTCCTACCACCTCCCGTACAGAGTCACCACTCAAAGCTGATAATAATGAGTAAGGCTGATTCCATAGTGTAGGGAAGGGTGTTTGGTTCAGGTTAAGCGCTCATAGTGAAGATACGCCTTGTAAGAAAGTTGATTGATTCTCCAATTTGATCGATTATACGTGTGTAAAATCGTTACATTTGTCGAATATGTGTTGTGATCATTATTGTCAATTACTTATCGCATCGCGAGAGTGTTTATATATGTCTTCAAGTGGCAGCAAACGTCGTCGTAGGTCTCCCGAGGGCGGTTGCAAGACCCCAATAAAGTGTGCAGATCCTCTAGCCACCACTCCTAGGTCGGCACGTACGGTACCTTTTCTCACTATATAGCATGTATCTTAACTTTATTTATTATATCCCCTGTTGGTTGATTAGAATATAGCCTTAGCGACACCGAAACGGCTTCCATCCCACTATCATCATCACGTGAGTTGGCGTCATATACATATGATGGCGGCGACGGGACTATTTAAGTAATGGTGAGATAGCAAGATGTTACTGTCACTCCAGTGACGTGACGTGACGCGGATTACTCCTGTTGAATCGATGAGTAGAGTATTATTAAACGTGTATAATAATGTCATCATATCCTACTCCTATAGTCCAAGGAGCAGTAATAGGTCACCAATCCAAGCCTACTAATCAGTACTACTATCCACAACAACAACAGGCAACGTAATAACGATGATTGTGGTAGTACATCTAACTGTATACCAGGAGAAGGATACTGTGTACTTAATAATTAATATCCATTGTTGCATCGTAAAATACTCTTTTTACATCATCCTTGCTAGGTATGGGTATTACGATCAGAATTATGGATACTCTCAGAGTCCTCCTCCTCCACCACCACCACAACAAGCCTATGTCCAAGCGGCTGATGTAATGATGATGGCGGCAATGGTGTTGATGATGATGTCAATGTAGGTACAAATAATTGAGTTTGGTCCGGATACTTCGAAGAGCGTTCGTAACAACTTCATAAGGAAGGTAGTATCATCGAACCGGAGCCTTTTGATCATCATCATCATCATACTATCGAGTGAACTACTAGTTCCTATATGCCCGACTATATTTCCTTTCAGTGTATGGTATCCTCTGTGCCCAACTTGTAATACATCATTGATAGCCTTCCCATTCGTATACG
>NW_003208610.1:0-573 GCF_000006405.1 Perkinsus marinus ATCC 50983
CGAATTTTCGAGCCATTCAGCGTTGCTCTTCACGCTAGAGAGTAATGCTTTCAGAAGCTCTTGGCGATTTCCAATAAGCAAGACAGCAGCAGCGGCTAGGGGACTGGCATCACTATACCATTCAGAAATCTTTTTGGCGGATTAGGCTACCGACTCAGCGGATAAAGGAGTCATTTTCGCGGATAGGGACATCGATTTATGATGAGAGTCGAATAAGGAGATCAATTTTGCGAATAAAGACATCAATTTTGGGTTAGAGTTCCATGTACATAAAAGATTCCTCGTGCTGCTAGAATTGAGTTATAATGTGTAAACAAATCCTTAGAGAAAAATCTATGTCTTTCCTCTCCTCCTCGTTTTGTCTAAGTTCCTGAGTATCGTGTGGGAACTTCCTGATTTTGTTCGACATGTAACACGCTAGGCCACGATAAGTATCAGCTCGCGTAAGTTCAACGATTTTAGAAGGGATGAAGTCGATTTCATGTCGCGTTTCCTCGTAAAACTATAAATCTGTGATGTGACCCCCATCCGATCCGAACGCGCGATCTTCTACTCCAGAGCCCAATACGATAC
>NW_003213648.1:0-993 GCF_000006405.1 Perkinsus marinus ATCC 50983
TAACTGTTTGCTTCGCACTGTAGAGATAAAACACTCACAGAGTACTTACTTATCGCCACCTTTCTCGTATCCAGCAAAACATCAACCAATTCAGAAGATCCCTTCTTGATAGCGGCGGCCAGCGGGGATGTTCCTAATTGAACATAAACTTGAACTCATAGACAGTGATGAGAAGATGTGATGGGTGACCAGTGTGGGGGGGAAATAAGCACATGGTCAACTACACGTGTCAGTGATAATATGAAAACTTTGAGGAAATTCTCATTGGTTTCTGTACACTTCTACCCGAATTCGTATATAAACTCCTATAATTAGAGAGGAAACGTTGCAGTGTTGGTGACAATATAATAAAATTGTGCGGAAATTTTGCAAAATTCTCTTTTTTATCCAAACTCCTAAACTCAGTTGAAGAAAACGAGTATATACATTCCTCAAATACCCCCTACCAAAACATCTTTTAGTAGGATCAACATTTCCCACCACTTGATTAGGATCTGCTTGCCACTCCAAAAGGAGTTTAACCGCCTCGTTCTGGCCCTTATTAATAGCAGCATAAAGTGCAGTGAAAGTAGTGGGCCTATTGGACACTAACCATACCATCTTTTTCTCAACTCACTCTGATCGATTGGGATCAGCATCATTCTCCAGTAGAAGCTTCATAATCTCCAAGTTGCCTCTCTCAGCTGCATAATACCTTGCATAAAACTAGTGCTATTCACTAGAGTTTCCACATATGAAAAACGCTAGTAAACGCAGTTCGCAATGATTAAATCACTATTGAAATATACGTTAGCTTCCCTCAGCTGAGCCTAGAAGTTTACTCCCTAACTATAGGAGACTATATAAAATTTCAATTAGGCATCTGCAAAAACCAGCAGAAATTTCCAAAAATTTCCGAAAATTTCCTCAGACTTCCCATATTCTCACCAACACATCATCACATGCATGTTTTCGACGTTCTGAAAATTAAAACTAATTTTCCGATATAACCTC
>NW_003215130.1:0-1879 GCF_000006405.1 Perkinsus marinus ATCC 50983
AGCGTAACTTTCGAGATATCCCATTGTTCTGGCAGTCTCTCGGTTTCAAAACAGGCTTGACATACCCTCTGTATGCTCTTTGCCATTCCGACCCCGATCTTGAAAACTTCTGCCGGTAATCCATCCACGCCACTACTTTTCTTGTTTTTAAGCCGCTTTATGGCTTCTGTAACTTCATTAAGCTTTATGTCTGGTGGCACGGGATCATGATCTTTTTTTTCCAATGACATATCATGAGCACGAGCAGTAATCAACAAGATCGATGGTACAGCTTATGAAGACTGGCATCTCCAAGTCATAAGGCCAAACAGTAGACCAAGTATAACATCAGGATTAGTGAAGCTTCAGCAGTCAAAACCAAATCTTTCAACAATATTGTCGAGAGCTTTGGTTAATGATGCCAAACTCTTCTCATCTACTTTCCCAGCCATGGATCGATAAAGCAGCTCAGTTGTCTCTACATTTGTGCCACAAGTGACTACATGACTGACAGTCAAGTCTTCTCCACATACACAACACTGTATTACTCTTCGATTTCCTTCAACATATTTCATACTTCTCAAAGAGTCACATCTAAGTCGACAGAGCAAAGATTGATGGTCCCTGCTCAGGCCAGGATATACCGCCAGCCCAGAAGCACATCCATGCACCAAGTACGCAGCCCGCTTCGGTACGATCTTATGGAGATCTGTGAGTACCACCTTAATAGTTGATATAACATCAGACAGCGGAATCGGTAGGTCATCATTTATAACCAGAGCCCTCCCACCTACGTGATCATCCATGGTTACTTGAGTAGCGAGCGCATCCACAGCTTCATTATGAACTAAGCCACAGTGCGAGGGTATCCATTGGGCAAAAAGACCAACACCCAATTGTCTCTTGAGTTCTTCGGCCTCGGCCACAACAGTAGTTACCGTTGGATCCCTGGTGTTGAAGCCACCACCCAGGGCGTAGACCACCGACTGATTATCCACGCAAAAACAGATACCATTACTCACCAGTCTACCAGCCATGCTCAGTAACCACCGTATAGCATGAAAGACACCAGCCAACTCAGCATAATAGATCGAACCATAGGGACTGAGCGGCACTGCCTTTTCATATAGAACTTCCCCATCGAGCACACATCTATAGCCACATCCTACTCTACCATCAGCCTTTGATCCATCAGAGAAAACTGTAAGAATCCCACCTCCAAATCCAGAGAGCGTATTTTCAGCACATCTCTTAAACTCCTTTTCATTGCCATCTTTCTTCATAACGCCTTGACCGATGTCTAACCGGACCGAGTCAAAGACAGCGCAGTGCCTATCAATGGGGTCTCTATACGGTACTACTCTAGTAGTTGAGCACTGAGGAAGAGCATCTGGTAGTAGACCCGATAGCTCGACCATCACATCATCAAATCTGTGCAGTGGGGCTCTTTTCTTCAGTTTTCGTAGACCCGTCCAATCGTCCAAGGTAAGCTGTGCTACATGAGTGAAAGGCAAGGACTGAGCCCGGAGAGTCCACCCTATAATGGCCAGATCCAGCAGATAGTTGATCGGCTTCAGTCCAGACTCACGCAGAACCAAGTCAGCAGGAGTTTGTTTCGGTAACCCAGTAATAAGTCTCGCACCAGCATTCTGTATAATCTGCAATTTAGCTAGCACTTTAACGCTAGCAGCAACTTGAGTGCATAACGCATATCTCATCCTAGACTCCACTACTGCTTGGTACGTAGACCTAATCACAGCTGCCGAGCAACCAAAGTTCGCCCCTGCGACCGCACGCACGAGGTTCAACCTAGCCTTGAGATTACCCACTAGGGCATCAACATTTGCCCGACAACTCAGGCCTGAATCTAAGATTATACCCAGATACTTTAGCGTCGGCG
>NW_003209051.1:0-1030 GCF_000006405.1 Perkinsus marinus ATCC 50983
GCGGCTACCGCTCGATATGACTGGCGTGCCATCTGTTCTGAACTTCGCCACCAGTTCTGTCGCAAAGACCACTTGCGGAAGGAATATAAAACCAGCTTGGCTACATTGAAATTCCCAGGCGTGGAGGCTGTTGACAGTTTTCTCCGCAAGTGCTCCTCAGTGTACCATTTATACCGAGACGTTTATGGGGAAGACCGTTCAGAGCTGAGGCTACTCATCCGTGCGATCGTTCACAAGTTACCCCAAACTCTCCGTCTGAGCGTGATAGACTCCATCCACGATACATCGAAGGTGCTGAAACCTACGGAGAGCGACCAGGGCATTGACTGGGAGCTTCTCTTACCCTATGATGGGCTTGATGACACCAGCAGTATCGTGTCTGTGATCCGGCAACGGTGCCGCAATTTCAGCGAGGCATCGGTTCCCGTGTCGTCCCCTGGCGACGCACAGGATCAAAGACCTGTGAGGACACCAGTCCGGGGAACTGCAGACACTCTCTCCCAAGTATCAGCCTCTACTAGTGCGCAAGGCACAGAGAGCCTCTCACAATGGGCTCGTAAATATGCCGCGGTGTATGTTGTTGGGGGTCCCGGGGTTGTCGGAGATAGTAACTCGGTGATTCGGTCTGATGGGTCTCGCACGGTCAAGCTACGGTCCGGTCAAGGTCATCTATGGTTCGTTGGTTTTAATAAAAAAGATGAAGGTGCTGAAGCCATCAAAGATTTGGAGAGCGATCAGTTCAAGGTTCGAACCTTCCAGTTCCGCTCGCGGAGGTCCACTCCTCACCGAGCATCGGTTCCGGGAAACTAAGCAGGTCGAGCCGAGAGACAGGGGCCTCTCTCGGTTCAAATGACCATTCCCTGGCCTCACTGTACGATTCGGTCGCCTCTAAAAGTTCTACTCTCGTTATGCGAGGCGTGTATGATTCTGATATTATTCGTATTATGAGTCCATCGTCATGGCCCGAGCCCATTATGCTCCGTGGTAAAGTAACATCTCTTCATGGTACGCGAGCATGTCCGCTCGTATC
>NW_003199795.1:0-1967 GCF_000006405.1 Perkinsus marinus ATCC 50983
GGCTCTGAAGAAGGCCGATCCGTTCAAAGCGCCACAATCCGTCACAAACGACGAGTCTCCGTCTGCTCCACTATGCAGTCCACGCGGCAACATCGGGCCTCTTTTACTAACCCCTTGAATCTGGCGGATCTTGAGGTTAGGACTCTTCATTAGTCCCTCAGCCTTGAATGGAAGAGAACTAACCTCAAGAATAAGAGTGAGTAAGATCTTAAATCTTACGCGAAAATTGAGATTCATATTATGAGTAAATATGAACCACTCACGTGCATTCCATACCTTTCTGTCGGAGGTTCGCCTACATGCACTAAAGTTCACTATGGATGATATAAACAATCTCACCGAACACATTGATATGCTGTATGAGGTACACCTAGCCGAGCCACAGTAGGTCGACCAGCACGTCGAGTGCCCTTAGGCTGATTGCACCAATCCCTTCAATGCCATCAGCGATGACGAGTTCTGCTACCGTCAGTGCCGCTTACACAAAAGGAATGCTCTACGAGTGATCGAGGTCTTCGAGCCCTATCTACCCCCGAGGTCACCACGTACGGACAGTGCTCCACCTACCATCTATGGTCTTCGGTACCACTGGTGCCCCGACCCACATTATCATTCTTCTTTCTTGCAGATGCACGAAACTTGTTCACTTGGCGACGGCGACCACCAACAAACTCCTATCTCACTCTGCAGGCGATTCCGAGATTTCACTCCAAGGGAAAAACACACAGTAACTGATGTTCCGCACGGCATCGCCGTAACTTGCTCCAGAGTATGAGGGCATTGGAGCTCGAGTTGTACGAATGCCTTTAACCCTTAAACCAGTATCCACATATGGGCCCTTGTCATGCGCTTGGACACTGTCTGCCCACTGGAGACCTACCAGACCCGCAGGTGTAGTTTTGACGGACTGGAGGCGCCAACTTGAATCTACCGGATGAACAGATTCTGATGGAGGCCCCTGGGGGGGTTGCCTTTGAATACGTGCCGCTATGAGATGACGGTGGCGGCGACATACCCCCACATATTCATGAGGCTCAGGGGTTCATCGAAGACTGTCAGGAACTCGATTGCGAATCCTTCAAATTGCGAAGCGACGGTTACGATGTCGCTGCATATGATATGCAAGCTATTGAGCGCTGTGTGAACATTGTCCATGGGGGAAGGGAGTGTACGAGGTACTCCACAGACGAATGGCTGATGTCATTGAGTCGACTCACCTAGCGGAGTTCGTCGGCACGCAGACCTTACTGTGCAGCACTTGCTGGGCCAAGTTGGGCAGTTGGAACTGATACGGGGATAAATGAAGGTGCGAAAGGCTCGCAGCGATACAGTTCCACGTTTCGAGAGTGGACGACCGGGTGATCCCATCAAGGAAGTTTGTGAGATTGCCCAAGTCCTACTACCCTACTGAATGACGTTTCTTCATCTTGAGCGGGTTCGAGTTTGGTAAATTCCGAATGGGGTGGGTAAGGGTGAGAAGTATAGGTTTTCAGCATGAGTTTGGTCCTACCAAATGTCAGGCAAGGAAACACCTCAACGACAGAGTGCACGGCTTGCTCGAAAGAGGCGAGACACTCCTCTTGCCACTGCAGCCCTGGTGACTCCTGCGAAGCCTACTAGAAGGAGAGCTTCTACACCATCTACGAGGGCGACATCTACGCCCATGAGGAACGGCAAAGGCAATCAGGAGGGCCACACGCAGGAGTCGCCATATGCCAAGAGAAGGCTGAAGTGGCAGGCGAGTTTAGGGCAGTCTTTTAGGGATCAGTCGGATAGCGATGACGAGGCGGGTGTTGCCGAGAAGACGGAGGAAAGGGCACGTAAGCGGCGTAGGTTTAGGAGTGGGGTACAGACTCAGGAGGAGGAGAGCCCTTGTGAGGAGCTGGAGGGGTCTGTGGAGGCCGAGGAAGAGACAGAGGAGGGTTCTGATGATGATGGTGAGAGCGACTCGTCTGAGAAGCGACAGG
>NW_003209951.1:0-1007 GCF_000006405.1 Perkinsus marinus ATCC 50983
ACTGCTCCCAGTCGTAAACGACGCACGTTCACAGTCAAAGAGGAGAACACGTAGCCACAGTAAGCTACGGTTGTCTAGTATCAATCTAGAACTCTAACTCTCAGATAGAACAGAGGTGTACAATCAATCTCATCATCTTCAACGTGAGTGAAACGTCCAGCCGTTTCAACACCAAGATACGTTGCGAAGATACGCCATCATCTTGAGCACTTAAGTCGTCTTGGTGCAACCACCCACTTCGGGAGACAAGAGTCTTCCGCGAGCCGAGAGTGTGGGGAGGGTACCACTTTTGGGCGAGCGCTAAAACCAACTTCCGGGCATCCCTGGCCGGAACCTATCGTGCTTCGGTTTGCCCATTGCTTACGCGATTTTCGCTCTCCACCGACAGATTTCCTTCAGACTTTCCAAATACTCTCCAACACTCACAGAAAGAGGAAATCTACTCAAAACACTCTTCTGTTCGCATTGAGGCCTTTTAAATAACTTAAAAACATCGTTTTTTAGCCGTCTCTCGCCTTGCTCTCTTACCTCTTTCCTGTCTCGCTCTGAGCAACTCACGTCTCCTGTGGAAATCCGGATCGCCCGAGCCGAGTAGAAATTGCTCGCTTAGTCATCGAAGAGCGCGCGCCCACTCACAACAGACAGTGTCACAAGAGACAGTCTACCGCCAATGCAGTCTCCTCGTGTAGGATATTACGATTGGTCATCTTGTCATTCTTCTCTTTATACCTTCCACAGTGCCTCTTGCCCGATAAGCGCGCTGTACTTGGCAGTCTGCAAACCCTAAGTAGCTC
This sequence comes from Perkinsus marinus ATCC 50983, assembly GCF_000006405.1. Lineage (NCBI taxonomy): Eukaryota > Perkinsozoa > Perkinsida > Perkinsidae > Perkinsus > Perkinsus marinus. Next base: position 795 of record NW_003209951.1, read on the forward strand.
TTGTAATAGGTGTGCTTTCACAATACGACGTGGTTGTTCACAAATAATGCCTCAAAGCCTTTTCGAAGAGACATGCGTTATATCTGACATATGATTTCTCAGAGTGATCTCGTGGGAGTGTCTGGCGAAGTATCCTCACCATAACATTGTGCGGTTCAGAGGGTCCGCGAGGAGACTAGATGAACCGCTTCTCGAAAACCTATTGCCTTATCC
>NW_003209769.1:0-1522 GCF_000006405.1 Perkinsus marinus ATCC 50983
CAAAAACTCCTATTCCACAAGTAGGAACACTGATTCCATTTTATCACAATACCAAATTGGTATTACCAGTAGGTGACCTGTGAAGCTAACTTTAGATATCGTAAATGCTCCAAAAGGAGTGGTATTATTGATAGACATCGGCTCTTGACCTCCATCAAGTCAGAATCATACGAAATATTCACCTGTCGTTCCCAAGAGTATCCGAAGTTGATTCAGTCTTTAAACATTTGAAAAGACTCTCTTGTTGCCGATAATACACTACCCCTCCTACCGCTGAGCGATATCCATTGGTATTCGAAGGCAGAGTTTCTGCTGCGGGAATATGCTCATATATCTCCAATCAACTCGTGAACTAATCTTCATAATGCAGCGAGTGAGGCAATCAAATATGTATTTCCATAGTCACCCTCGTAGGTTGCAGACTATGCGTACGACCAACGAAGACTTTCGTAGTAAGTTAATCTTGGATTGCTCTAGCTATGTTCGCGGTGACTTTTCATTGTACCCCCATAATACACTCCCTAGAGCTAACAACACTCTATCAAAGAAGAATATAACGCCCAAGAAGAAGCGCGATCTGTGGTCGTATGCCCCTGCCAGGGTCTGAGCCGGGTTGGCGCCAATGGTAGATCTGAATTCTACCACTCCGCCAACTACGCTATATAAACACCAAGTCTTCGAGCCCAGGCCAAGTGATCCGGAGTGCTACCGAGGTCAATAAACCGAGTGGAGCACTACGATCACAGGCCTCTCCTGTACGGGTGGGATGGGTTGGGAAAAGAAACTCGAGGCACGGCCTCGCTAACTACATCTGCAGCCCAGTTCATCAGTGAACTGCTACTCCTTTGAGAGGTTTACTTAATGCATATCTTATATGGTGCGTACGAAACTGTGACGACACAACTGCAGTGGGTCCCTCCTGAAAACAGTGAATCCTGAAAAGGGTGAAGGGCGAGTGAATCCGTTGTAGGGACTTTTTCTCCCACTAAAGCGGGTGAAAGCCTGAAAATAGTGAACAACAAACTCGCCCGCACCGGTATCCTAAATATCAGTAATTTTTCTACCACTCCTTCCCGAACCGATTCAACTTTCAATGATCACTCTCTCTCCGGTTGATTAATGTTTGAGTAGTCAGCTTGCTCACAGCAACCGCAACGCTGTTGACCACTGAGGACCGGGGCGCATATTATACAGATTGTCATCTTTTTCACGCCTAGTTCTTCGTTGCGCGTCTTGAAGCGACTTTTCAAAAGTAGGAGCAACACGAACGGTCTAGTAATAGCTTTCGAGTCACCCTATGCCATGGTTGTGGACAGAAAGTAGTACTTCCGAAGTACTGAATGGTGCTCTTTATTCGGGCTTCGGGATCCGGAAATCCGTGTCGTCTCCAGTCCACCTTTGATCAAATATTTTGTCTTCTGTTCCACTGTTCCATTACGAGGGAGTGAGTTTTCAATCCGTTACCAACTAGCTGAAATATGCGATTGCCATAAGCAAAGCGTTTGAGTCCATAGTAGTGACT
>NW_003209769.1:1622-4479 GCF_000006405.1 Perkinsus marinus ATCC 50983
GCCACCAGGTGGGTCGAATAGTCCATGTTGGGTTGTGATGATGTGGAGGTGAGGTATTGGAAGCAGCACGACATTGCTGCAGTTGGTTGGATGAGCCACCTCCTCTGAAGAGGGCCCAGAGTGAGTCGGAGAGTGCCACAGCTGAGCTCGGGAATTTGGTCAAATATATGGGAAAAATTCGGGAATAAATTTGCAGAAATCAAACATAATTTTGTCGAAATTGTTATCAAGAGTATGGTGCCCTACACATACGCAAAGGTCATTCACCGTGTTGGGAGTAATAGCACGCTGAAAATTAACAGTATTTACAGATTGGGCAATTTTCGGGAAATTGTGGGTGAAATTTAACTCGTAATTATTATCAGTTCCGAGACCGGTGCCTGTAGGAAGCAGTATGTCGAGGCCACAAGAGGAAAGGAAGCAGCGAGAATCTCAGAAGAGGTTTGCATCGCTCCGCTGTACTGATTTGCATTTTTCATTGAGGTATTTTCATCCACCAACACTACCATTTAATGAGCACATGTATTACTGCCCACCAGCGTATAGGACCCCTCGGCCTTTGGAAGGGGATGATGATGGTATGTAAGGTTGATGTGGGGGGTTGTGATGAGAATACGCACATGGTCAACTACATGTGTTGATGACAATATGAAAATTCTGGGATGAAATTTGTTAGTTTTTACACATGTTAACTTTTTAGTTGAAAAAATTTCTGAGCTCAGCTGAGAAAAGCAGGTTTTTATTCTTCCAACACTGTATGGAATAATTCCATACAGTGTTGGAAGAATATTCCAATTCCTCAGGAATTGGAATTACCGCACTTCAGGCAAATCTCGATTGGGCAAATCTCTGTCAACATTCAGCGAAGGAGTTTTTTTGGATGGTTCTGGTACTGGTTACGACGTATGTAGTGGGTATAAGAATACGTGGTGGCCTCGAGGAGCTGCTGCTGCTAAGTCGGTGTACTCGAGTGGATTCACAAGGCCTGGCTATCACCGACCGATGCCGTTCATGAGGTACTGCGTGGGTCTGTGATAAGTTAGATGAGTTACGGTAGGTACGATGGTACTGCAGCGCGGTTTTCTAATTTGGTAGCACCCTCGTATTTGGGGTTCGGCGTTGGGAGCTCTCCCACTCCGTAGGAGTCGGATTAGCATGTTGGCTGCTGTTCAAAGTGACCGTAGAGGGGTTGAGTTGATCAATTTTGGCGGAGCGAAGCGCGACATGTTATGTTTTGTTTTGGTAATGCCTGGCAGTAGTAGTGAGGATACTTCTCAAGAAGGAGTAGATGATGTAATGGCAGATTCGGGAGAGGGGGAGAACCGGGAAGTGGCCCCGACACCCCCGAGGGATATAGGAGATCTCAGCAAGGAAGAATTGGAGATGCGTGTTGGTAACAGCACGGACTTTATGTATTTGTGTATGTTCATATCGGAATTTGGCAGAGGACTGAAGGTAGTAGTGGTAGTAGTAGGTGTTGGTGATGATGTCGGATTTTGGGTTGAGTTCAGCGTGTTCTGTTAGTTGCCTTTGTCGCAGTGGAGCTTCATGGGGTTCTTCAAAGACCTCTACAACTCGCAAATTATAGAAGGCTTTGTTAAGGACATTCTACTAAAGTGTTTGCATCCTCTAGGCAAACCAGTTATATGTAGTAGCTGTTCTGCTGTGAAGTGGAGAAGGAGTGGTATGGATATCATGACAGATCCAGCGGCTACTACTACGGACGTGGAGGTATCTACTCGGATTGAACGAATGATCGGAAAGCTCTTCCTCGAGAACGGTTTTGAATCTGAAGTCTTAGCGGGAATACGACCGGTCGCTGGTGTGGAGTTTCCTACGGATGAAGAAGGGCGCCTGGTGGTTGACGATCCTCAGCAGCTTGTGATGTGGTCACAGAGGAACATATTGGAACGAATGAGGATAGTAAGGATGGTATTCGGACCTAATTTGAATCTTGCATGGTTGGACCTAAGATACGCTTTGTATTTGGGCTACTATTCAACATTCCGGGCTGCCTCGTGGCGTCCTCGGCTGACACTGATGCAGTGGAGTCAACGACGGCGATCTCGACGTATATGCCGCTGAGAGGGCAGAGGGAAGCTGGCAGGGTAGTTGGCTTTGATGTGAAGGGCAGGAGGTAGTGATGGCGAGGAAGACGGGTTCGAATGGCACAGGAGAATTGTATAGTTTGAGAATAGAGAGTCAATCTTCTCGGCTGAATTTAGGGATTACGTTATGAGAATTTTTATAGGATTTGGGGTAGGAGTGTAGAAATGGAGTAGAATTATTTCCATGAATATTTCTCGATTTTCTTGTAGTGGTCGACACAGGTAGTTGACCATGTGTATGCTTTTATACCCTCATTTTCCTCATAGTAGCGTAGAGTGGTTGGTAGACCGTTTCATTAGAGCGAATGTCATATCAGGCGTGGTAAGTGATCGGCAATGAGATTGTCGGTGTGGGAATAAATATGCTCAGTTTTCCTCAACTGAGATTTATAATTTTCTCACTAATTAGGGAGTTCATATAGGAACCTGGTTGGGTCTTCTAAAATGTTGTCAGAATTTCAATATTGTCATTAACCATGTGCGTATTTTACCAGACTGACGCTGTCAGGTGGTGGTGTGTGAGGGACAGTGAGATGGGCCTAAGGGTGTGGAAGGAAGACCGCAACGGGGAAGTGGAGTTGGCAGTTTGGGAGGGAGCTCTACTGCCGGCTATAGCTGGGTCCTTGGAGGATGAGATTCTGAGAATTAAATCAGAGCTGAATAGAAAGGTTACTGATATAAAGCTGAATCGGCATCGGGAGGGTGGAGGTGCTAAGAAGAGGAAAAGGGATGATGATGGACAAGTGAAT
>NW_003212672.1:0-688 GCF_000006405.1 Perkinsus marinus ATCC 50983
CCCCCTCCCCACCTCCTTGGACATTGTTCCACTTTTCACTTGTATTGTGAAGCACCCAATGCTAGCCCACATCACAGCCCAGTAGTTCAATAGAGAGACGAGTGAACATAGTTTATAACATTGTCCAAGGGGTGGAGGGGGATGCGCGAAATCGATGTGCACGTTTGGTCAAAGATGCTCGCGAAAGCTGCACATCAATTTCGCACATGGGCGAAATTGACTTGCAGGTGGGTATAAAAGTTGATGTAGGCCATGTGGCTCGATTTCAACCATATGGGTATGCTTCTGAGGATGGGGTGTTACAGTGGACCATATGTGGTAGGTCATTTGGAGATGTCACCAAAATGGTTTAAATCTGCGCATTCCATTTAAGTGAATTTAAGTGAAATTTAAGTGAATTTTACTTAAAATTGACCTTTTTCGTTGCGCAGATTTGGGGTGGTGATGGGTGACGCGGTGAATTTTTTAAAAAAGAGGTATATCGTGTGCTATTTGTATTTTTGGTATCACCGCGTCACCAATCACCATTGACGGTTTCTTTTTCGAAGTTTTTCCGGATTATTGCATTTTTTATATAATTGTGGGTGGCTGATTCTTGCGAAAGGACTGTTGTGATGTCCGAGTTCCCAAATTGGGAGTTTTTGGACATCACTCCTGATCTGCCGGCGGCGATCAGGATGACTGACAT
>NW_003209934.1:0-6603 GCF_000006405.1 Perkinsus marinus ATCC 50983
CCCAGAGCGAGAGCTATCGAATGGTGTATAGCATGTGATCATACCTCTCTAGATCGAGCTGGATAATTGTACGCACGCACGCACGCACGCACAAAGTGTTAGTAAAGTGAGAGAATACGCTCCGCTCGCTTCGCTCGCTCCGCAATTTCATCTCGTTTTTCATCCACCATAATCATTCTGAATTACAAGAGAAAGTGATCGATGTCTACGTCCTATGGCCCATAGGGCCCAAACCCATAGGCTATGGGTCTCCACCTCGGATACCGTCCATCATGCTGGGGCTCAGCAGCTTATCCAAAGTGACGCAAATTCGTGCGAGTTACAGCTAACGTGTGAATGCGAAGATTACCGCCGAAAATGTACTCGATAGAACGCAAGATATGGTGGACTTAGTCCACTGGACTACAGCCAAGTAGGTCGAATCGACCTGGTCGACAGCGCCAACCGTGAAAATAACTGGAGCTACGCCGACACTATTCGAATCTCGAGAGAGAGAACGCAAGATTGCAAGATAGTTGGAGAATCGCTAACTCTTGAGAGGCTCACGCGCACGCCCACCTGATCGATATCTGAGGGAACCCGCAAGATGTATTCATAGTGACCAGTAGACACCTGCGAAAGCCTTCACTAGCTTTGTTCGGCCATTATGAATGAATCTAAACTACTTCTCTCCTCTCTACTACCCTGGGCACGATTTTTTGGGCATTTTTAGCAAATTTCCAAGAATTTCCAGCCTCAACGGAAATTTCTGAAATTTTCTCGAAAATTTCCTTCGGAAATTTCCGCCCGTGCCCAAAGGGCAAACCCTGATCGAAAGGGCCTTGGATCAAACTGTTCACTGTTGTTGCTCTATCGCCATCGAGTACCATAGTAACAACCTCAACAATATACCTCACGAACACGGGAATCAAGTGGAGATCCCCTTCCCACCACCTCTCACCTCCAGGCGAGAATCCATAATAGGTTTACCAGCCTCCACACACAGACAGTAGGCCAGCTCCTCAGCTCTGTCTCGGAACCTATCCTCATTGTCCACCTCTCCGCATCATCCACAATTCCAACACTCCCACCTTTCCACGCAATGCTGGAGGATTCTTTTTCGTTGAAATGCCGGGAGCGCAGCCATCGTCTTCTCAGCTCCATGAGCCGTAGCTATAGCTCGTTCTACTTCCGGAGGCTTGGCCAAGGCCACGCGACACACCGCGGCGCCACTATACTTGTCGGTAACCTCGAGGTCGGTATTAGAGTATCTAAGACCAGTGGCTCAAATGACCCGCAAGCATCTGCTATCACACTGCTTCCCCAGCGAGATAGTAGGGCCATGCTGGAGCTATCTTCCGTGAAGAGATCATACGAACGGCCGACCATGGAGCCTTCCGACCACCCAGAGCTGGTACAACCCTCTGCATGGAGAACTGTGAAGGCAACTGAACAGCGGACACAACTTGTAGGTAGACAATACTACCACGCCCTCATATCAACTAACCACCACTTCCCAAATGTGAGGGAACTCCCTCTGAGACTGAGGAGGGCCCTGACAACGCAATTCTGGTTCAAGACACCTCTGAGGAAACACCTGTATAAGCTGCACATATTGAGAATTGACGAGCCCAGTTCTGCCTTGTTCGTGCGTGCAGCCCTGTGTACGTGCGTGCACCGCAATTGATGGTGTTTCTCCCTGAGCCATTATATTGATTGGCATCGACACGCTCAACTTCAGTTTCACAACCGTAAACTTGTCTACTTGTTGAAAATATGGAATTGTCGGCGCAGAGGGGGCGTATTGAGGATTGACGAGCCCAGTTCTGCCTTGTTCCTGCGTGCAGCCCTGTGTACGTGCGTGTACCGCAATTGATGGTGTTTCTCCCTGAGCCATTATATTGATTGGCATTAATACGTTCAATTCCAGTTTCACAACCGTAAACTTGTCTACTTGTTGTTAATATGGAATTGTCGGGGCAGAGGGGGCGTATTGAGAATTGACGAGCCCAGTTCTGCCTTGCTCGTGCGTGCAGCCCTGTGTACGTACGTGCATCGCAATTGATGGTGTTTCTCCCTGAGCCAGTGATTGGCATTGACACGCTCAACTTCAGTTTCACAACCGTGAACTTGTCTACTTGTTGTTAATAACAGCAGCGAAGAAACTCTTGAGTAGAAGTAATATATCCGCTGTATGCGGTAACTCGAGCTTAATGCTCTTTGTGGTCGACTTATCAATCACGGTGAATTCGCCTCTCAAACTCATCGTAGTTGAGGCAAACAATAATGCGCTCTCTCGGCACGCCAGCAGCTAAGAGTGTCTCCAACGTATGTCCAGGCCCAGTCCCGTGGACCAGCACCTAAGACGAGGCGTCGCAACCACCTCACAATGAAGAGAGCTCACCTTGTCGAGGAGGTCCGGCAGCAACCTACGAGCCTCCGTAAAGGCCGAACCACTCCCCCAGAAGATATAGGTAGCGGACTTCAACTGCTCTGGACAGCTCCGAGGTTCATACTTCGAAACCAACGTATAGGTCCCAAGTTGTTCCACCTATAAACGAGTCATATGAACTCCTCTCGTTTACTTTCTCCATACCTCGCAATCTGGAGCCGTGTCGAAATGGCCATTTCCTTGCTCCTCAGCCGCCTTGGTATGAGTGAGTTTAATCCACTTCCTCAGCGACGGAGCGATGCTCTTCTTCAAGTCAGGATCCTCGATCTCGCCAAGACCATCAGTGCACCCTGAAGGACACCCACACTCCATCGACAACACTGCTGACCACCAACCTTACCAACACACCAAAGGCCCCTCTGTGCAAGATGCTGCCACGAAGGGATGCCTGCCACCCACACAGGGATGTTCATCGCATTGATATCCTCTACCAAGTCCGCAGGGGCATTGGGTAATGCAGTAGACTTGGCAATCCACAATCCGACCTAGCATCAAAGAACCACTCTCTACACCCATTACAGCAACGAAGGCCACTTACCCCGTCTCCAGCGCCCCTCAAGGCTTCCAATAGGCGTTCACCAGCGGTAGTATCCTCTTCACGGGTGAAAAGGGAGAGTCCTCCAGCACCCCCAACCTGACACAGTAATGCTGAGGAACGATCACAGCTCCCACCAGCAGCCAGTATATTACCTTCAGTGGATGCTCGCCGGGGTCGACTCGCAAACTGTCATCAATGGCGTTGGTAGGAATGATTTCGCTCCTCAGAAGGTCCACTCCTCCATCTGTTCGGCCCCTCAAGTGCCCTACTTTGCCGTACCATCGCGGCAAGACCGTGCACCCGATCCTCTGATGACATCCTCCACCGTATCTACACCAGGCGCATCAACAGGGGAATACAACAACCTAGGGGCCTACGCGCCGAGGACCTCCTTCTCCCGCCAGGCGGCTTGGAATGTTTGCTCGTCGTTGAGCTTTGAGACGATCTGAAAACGCCCAATGAAGATACTCCTAGTCAGCGAATGGCCGTTCTACGGAGGACTACTACCTTCCGAACATGCCCCTTCTCAGACGCCGTGCTGACCTCAACCCCCAAGGCTCCCTGAGCTGCAGCAGTTGGGTTAGCAGATAAAGGCAATACCATGCAGTGACACTTGGACAAGTACCTGCACGTTTAGACAAGCCATGAGAGCTCCTTGCAGTGTACAGCGGAACACCATTGAAGCTGTCATTTGAGGGGACTAAGGGGTGAACAGAGCTCTTACCCTTGAACCAGCTCTCGACTATTCCGGAACTCTCCTCGATGGCTCTGAGCAAAGCGATCCACCGCAGCCTTAGCAAGGACCAAGGCGTGGGGTCGAGGGCCGAGACTGGCGTCGTGTCGGGCTGGGTCCATCAGCTTACGCATCCGCGTCTGAGGAGATGACTAGATTCACAGCTAAGCCGGACCCACATTGCTTACTTGGATGTTGCCGCGAACGTCTCGGAACTCGACAGTCTCAACACCAGGAACCGCCCTCTGAAGGAACGCTGGGAGATTCCACTGCCTCCGAGGAGAGGACGACAGTACAATCAACTTGCCGTTCATCGCACGACTGAGGAACCAATGGCAGAGTAACTGCGGCTATCGGCGAGGCACTAGTACATTTCGGCTTCGGCGTCTTTGCGAATGATGATGAGGTCTCGAGGGTCAGCCCGAGGCAAGGTAGCCGCTACAGTAGTACCAGCCTCCTCGGCCAGAGGAAGGTCTTTCCACGAGTGGACCACTAGGTCTACGCTTCCTGCAGAGAAAATCCATTGAACACTCGACGAGGCCAAGTGCTCAACTCCACAGAGGAAATTGAACAATACTCAATGACAGGTCGCCTACCGTCCAACAGTTTCTGTCTGAGGAAGGTAGTGAAGACTCCGGTCTCGGGCATCTTCCACAGAGGGTCCTTCAAGTTGGTATCTCCAGGAGCCTCCTGGTACTCACATTCAACCTGTCATCAATTGACCACGATACTGACCCCGACAAGCACTACCTTATAACCCATTTCTTCAAGCCGGTCTGCCACCATGAGTGTCTGCAGACGGGCCAGGTCGCTCCTCCTGGACCCGATGCGGAGTGTTGCGTTGGAGTCGGATGACATAGTCGTTATTGAGGAAAGGAACTGCGAAGGAAGATCCTGTCAACGTAGATGTCTCAGCTGAACAACGTTTAAGCTTCGTCCCACCAGCGGTAAGTAGGCATTTACAGAAGCCTTTGCGGGCCCGCCGCTGATCAGCTGCGCATGATGTTACGGTGACAGAGCACACAAAAGTCTTGACGAAAGGCGTTGATTGTAGTGCACCTCGATCAACTGGTCCAGGGTTCGATTCCTTGTAACACCATGTTGGACCGTGAGACATCGCGAGCGTTACAGGAATGACCTTCTTGTAGAAGCTCTGATATCAATGCAAGTCGGTCGGACAGTGCATCATGGCGTCACAATTCGTCGATATTCCTCTCTAGATATTCTCGGCATCTTTCCGTCATGCCAGTGTATTCATCAACTGAGCAGCTTCCGAGTCCTTTGAGCCCAAAAGGGATCTTTAAGAGTTGGTTAGTATTGCTTCATGTAAGTTCAGGTCTTCGATTCGCAATGATTGCGGCGGGTTCACTCTGTGGACATTGAACTGAATGGTGAGCATGCGTTAGTCGCTTCAGCACATTCGAGACTCTCGTGATCATCCCTTGCTGTGCCTGACCCTCGCGGGATCTATTTGGGTGCTCTGGCTATTGGACGCCCTGGACGCTCATCTGTTCCCTTCGCCCAATGCATGGACAACACAACAAGAGTGCATGGAATGCATTCGGGGCCGACTCGACAGCGTAGGGGGTTCTCCATCTGGTATAGACGATCTCGAACTCTCTAACAGGTCGATGATCTAAAGGGTGTTGCCTTGTCTGGTTTTCGAACATTGATCATTTCCAACGCAGCATTGAGTTTTTTGCAAGCCGCCACGCTGACACTGATGTTAGTGATTCTTGGGTACACCTGGGAACTGCGCGTAGGTAGGATGCACTGCATGACTGTGAAGGATTCGGCAGAGCGTATGTGGCTCTTATCGACGCAGGAACTCTCCGTGCCTTTGTCTCGGCCTTGATAGTAGCAGCAACTGGTTTCGCCCTTATGCGCGTGATGGATCTCAATGGTATCAGCACCTGTAATGAACCGTTAAGATACAATAGGGTTGAGGGGAGCCTTCCATTGGCTGTTGCACGTAAGCCTAGTCACGGGGCTTGAATGCGAACTGGCATTATGATTGCACGATCGTCGCAGTGAGTGACTTAGTGGGACTAGGAGCGTAGTTTCTCAGTTATGGTCCTTCTCGCCTCGGAGCAAATTCGGATATCCACCGACATGCTTCCGCGGGAGCTTCGATTGGGATTCAGAGTCGCACCCGAATGGCATTGCTTACTAATTTTCATAGTGTAAGTGGTACGATTCAGTTCGCAAACTCTCATGGGTACCCAAGATCTTGCTCAATGGGAACGCACAATTGTTTTCTCGAATTATCAGGGCGTCGTGGCAGTTATCAACGATCTCACTAGTGAGGATGTACACTCCCTGGTTGGTCTCAGGACTGTTACTCGGTCTCTGCAATCTGACCGCAATCAAAAGACTTTTTGCAAGTCTTCGGGATTCGAAGGTCGGTGCAGTCATTGTGGATCAACGGCATTGCTCCCTTGCAGCGAGAAAGAACCCCACGCTGTTCTCCCTAGATACAGCATCTGTTGAAGCACTTGGCTGTGCTTGTGGTGGCGATATGTTACTGCCCTTTCACTTTCGCAGGCCGACCAACATTCGACCAAGTAAGGCGGTCGTGCACTAAATCATTGGAGTGATTTCGACTTCCTTGGTTCCAGGTTCTCCCTGCGAGCCTTAGAATGACGATATGGCAGGGGTCTGAGCAGATTCTCAGTGGAGAAGATCTTCTAGGCCCCATAATTTTCAAAGCGGTTATCCTTGGTTCGCTAGCGGTGCTAGTCTCTGGCAGAACAGGCAGGAGCCGGTGGTGGTGGTGCCAGCCGATCCATATCCCTTTCAGACCTCTTCTACTACATCGGAGGAATCAGCGTTCTCTTGCTGACGTTCTATGTGATGAGCTCGCCGGTGTTCGTCTTCCCTCACTTGGGATTGGTAAGCTTT
>NW_003209934.1:6703-8933 GCF_000006405.1 Perkinsus marinus ATCC 50983
ATACCAGGGTGTGTTCTGGAGTTTTGCCGTGGTCTGTTTGGCTATGGTTATCTTTGTTCTGTTGATTGTCCCAGAGACAAAGGGTAAGACATTCGAAGAGATCCAGGCGTACTTCAGTAGGAGATATGGGAGCAGATCTAAAAATGTCGACGCTTCCGTTAAGGTGGATGTCGAAAATGCTGCTCGGTCGGAAGGAGTATCTTATTAGTACGGATGGTTTGCTACTATAACATGTTTCTAAGAATTTTCTCCTAAAGGGAAAGTCTACCTTCCCTTCAAAAATGTTTAATATAAACTGCCCGTCGAGACAGTCTACGTGTTATTATTCTATGAACCCGTTAACGGTCGACAAAAGCTATCGTTCCTTTCTACGGGGTTGTTTCAAGTGGTTCCTTGTGATCTACTCGTAACTTTATGTCATCGGATAAGTTGTTAGAATGGCATTTTTGCTGTGTTAGTTAATAGAGTCTCTTTGACTGTGGTAATATTATTAGTCCTAATAAGAGTTTAAGTCCAGATTCATGATTAGAGAGTGAGCTAACAAATATGTAGCAAGCATCGATACTTGGTAGTCTCACGAAAGAGCGAGAAGCATTATGCAGTATAATGCTAGAGATTCGATTGTGATGCAAGCTATTAACTCGGAATTGAGTGAACTACTGAGTATGAAAGACGCCATGATCCAGAACTTTTAATACTGACTATGCTTGCCATGGTTATCCACTGTACGTAGACGTATAAGATAGTAGACTCGACTCTAACACTTGGGGAAGCCTCCTATGACAGTGGTAAGATTGTCGGCTATCCCATCCAAAGATATTTCATCGTGTGGCCAAGTTGGCTATAAATGCGACCAATTCCGTTTAGGGGCAGCTATGCCATTTTTGGTTTCCAACGCGCTGTATTATGCTCTCTAGTGTGTATTCATTGACAGTTTGTCATTAAGAACTCACATCAATCCAACGCCGGAGTTGGCATATCTGCCCCTCGGTATTGCTTACAGCAGAATTGAATCTGATAATTTGGCGGAATTGGAGTTATACCGGTCGCGCCGAGGGAATTGATAGTCTCACCGCGAGCTCCTACGATAGTGATTGTACTACGGCGTATCTTGCCGGCGACGGCGCTGGAATTCAAAGTAACATATACACGGCATATTTCATAGCGCAACTCTGCAAGCTCGGAATGAATAAGCCAAAAAGTGAAATACTCGTAACTATGAACACGGCTCAGCGATTGCCAGAAACTCATCACGTACAACAACGCAAGATCATGTAGCCTTGGACAGTGCCTGCTCCTTCTCCCTCAAAAGTACTACGAGCTGGTCAGCTCTTTGCTTGTACTGAAAGAGTAGAATCCTGTGCAAAAATAGGCGTCATCTGCTCACTATCTTGTCGATCTTCGCTGCCTCAGTCTTCTCCATTTCGGTCGAGGGCATCATTCGGCGATTTTCCCTGATTCCCGAGGAGTACTTTCATGCGGTTAATCTCAATTGCATACTACTCCAGCATAGTGGCTCTGATCGAATTGATGTTCCTCTGGTACTTCTTCAGAATACCCTTGCACCGGTTGAGACACTCATTCCGAACTTCTCGCGTGACTTTCGGAAGGACAACGCTGATCTAATCGAACCGCCCAAAAGCTGCAGGGGTTTCTCACGGGAGACACACTTTATTCCCGTCTTTATTCACTGTCCAGTTCTTCCCTCTCAGTTGAATTGCTTTTTGGCACCTACACACGCATGGCTCAGCCGATCCCAAATGTCTGGATTTTACGCTCCTGCCAGACCGTCATCGAACACGGAGAAATTGACAGTCGTAGCATTGAGAATGCTCATCTGTGAGATGTTCAATAGAGGCTTCTCCGCAACCTGATGGACCCCTGCTATCCCATGTATTGTACTCAACCTTACAGTGATGCTCCGAAAGAGCTCAGGTGATGCTTGATCCATTTGCACTTCTTGCAAGGCTACTTTCATATCTCTCACTTCCTCATCGAGAGCTTGCGTTTGCTGATGCACCCACACTCCCAAGTGTAAAGAACTGCCGAGATACCTCCTTCAGCATCTTAGCATGCTCCATTTTCTGATCTAGTCGTTGTTGTCGGCGCTCCGCTGGTGTCATCGAACCCACTGAGACAGCTAGACTACCGCCAAACACGTCATTCAGCCATACCCGTTTTGGTGTCCTCTAGCGAGAGGAACTTATCCGCTTCCCTCCGATCACGCAAA
>NW_003208566.1:0-1187 GCF_000006405.1 Perkinsus marinus ATCC 50983
TTACCAGCCGGGTGATAGACCGAACTCTTGGACTTACGCATGCCAAGCAGACCCAAGGTCATTTTAAATAACCATGATTCAAAAGGCGGACCTTGGTCAGAGTGTAGTTGACGAGGGGGACCGAACAAGAGGAACAGTTGGAAGAGAGGACGTGCCACGTCAAGCCATGTATGTTGTCGTAACGGAACCACATGAGCCCACTTCGTAAAGTAGTCTTGGAGAACAAGTAGGGTCGCGATGCCATCGGGGTTAGTTGGAACGGACAGAAGGTCAACCGCAATAGTTTCCCAAGGTCTTCCGATAGGTACAGGCATCAAAGGTGCAAGTGCAGGCGAAGGTCTCTTAGCATTCAGACAACGCTCACACTGCGAGATATGTCGTTCCACATCAGTAGCCATACCGGGCCAATAAGCATGTAGTTCCAACTTATCCAAAACTTTATCCGAGTTGAAATGACCAACTTCGTCATGGGAGTGCTCGATGAAATCGGACCGTAGAGCTTCAGGAATGAGAGGAACCCAGCGTAGACCAGTATAAACCGAAGGTGAACGTTCTCGAACAACCAACCCATCAGCGATACCCAAAGTCTTCCATACACGCCGGTACGGACGGAATTCCATAGCAGCAAGCTCATTCCTACGCAAAGGCTGGGCGTCGAGCAGCCGTGTATACAATTGACGAGTAATCGGGCATGCCTTTTGAGCTTGACGAATATCGTCCTTAGAGAAGGCTTCATGCAGCGTAACCACGCCAACAGGTCGGGGAACTACAGTCGGCTTATCATCCACCACTGGTTGAGGTTGACGAACTCGTGATAAAGCATCAGCACGAGTGTTTTGTTTACCAGGGATATACACAACCTCGAATTGATATTGTTGTAGGGCCAGTAACCATCGTTGTAGCTTCGTCGAGGTCGCCGTCTTCAACCATTGTAGAGGTCGATGATCCGAATAGACCGTTATTCGAAGTTTATACCCATAGTGAAGGTGTCGAAATCGCTCAAGACACTTGAGAATGTCGCAAGCTTCCTTCTCGTAAACCGGCCAGTTCAACTGAGAACCGGTCAAAGTCTGGCTATAGAAAGCTAGAGGTCTACCATCTTGTTCTAAGACGCCACCAATAGCATATTGGGACGCATCACACGCCATCTCAAAAGGTCGATTAAAGTCAGGATAATCCAAGAATGG